>NW_015388771.1:61238-69933 GCF_001527695.2 Protobothrops mucrosquamatus
TGCAAAGTGCTACAATCGCGCGGTTACCAGAGGGGTGGGGTTGCAAAGAGGCCGATTAGCCCAGGCGGAAAAATGTGTGTGCTGAAAAATGCCCCCTCGGCTTATACTCGAGTCACCATTTTTTCCCAGTTCTTTGTGGAAAAATAGGTCCCTCGGCTTATAGTCGGGTCGACTTATACTCGAGTATATACGGGTATATGGATTTACCCAGGATTCGCATTTTTGGTATAATTAGGGAATTTCTATTATATGGATTTACCCAGGATTCGCGTTTTTGGTATAATTAGGGAATATATATATGTATGTATGTGTGTATGTATGTATGTATATATTAAAGGTAAAAAAGGATATATGCAGTGTTATCTTCATTTTAGATATCAAAAGAGTTTTGCGGCTCCCAGTGTTTTGTTTTCGGTGGGAAACGTGTCCAAGTGGCTCTTTGAGTGTTTTGGGTTGCCTAACTCTGTCTTAGACCCTTGGGTTTGAGCCTATAAATTGGTCTCCTTCCCCCCCCCCCCATTTTAATTTCAAGCCCTTCCGTTGAGCTGTGCCAGATGTTTTCCAAACACATTCCTCCCAGTCCTTGTGAGGTGCAGCCTATCCCCTGCCAAAAGCCCTTCCTGTAGGTAATGTAAACTTAGAAATCCAAAGTTCTGTCGATGGCACCATTCCTTGAGCCAGTGGTTTACTTCAAGAATCCTCCGTTCCCTCATACCTAGCTGCTCATAGTCTCTTGACATTGCTTTCAGGCTCTTTGTTGTATCGTTCATGCCCACTTGAAAGAGGAGAAAGGGATGATAATCTGTGGGCTTGATTGTTTTGGTAAGACTCTCTGTCACATGTTTGATTTTTGTTCCTGGGAGACAACATACTTCCTTTGATAGATTGTCTGGTGTACAAATTGCTGATTCCATTTCTCTGAGAAGTGAGTTTCCTATCACCAGCGCATGCTTTTTTCCCTTGGGGAAGTCTGAGCTATTTTTCTTCCTGTCACTGGAACACTTGATAAAGTCCATTCTCCAGATTTCTGCATGTTTTCTTCCAAGGGGAGGATACGAAATTGATTGCTCAGCAACAGCAAGATTGGACTGGACAGCAGGGACAGTTTTCTCAATTTTTTTGTCCATTTGAGTTACATGCTGCCATTGGTCTACCTCTAGGGATTAGTTTTCCCTGGTAGTTGTTTGTTCCTTACTGTGTTCAGTTTGGATACAGACTGTATCAAACTGTATATATTTGGATACAGACAAGGTCCTTGCTTCCTCTTCCTTTATGTTCCTACCCATAGCAACTCAGGTCTCAAAGCTCACAAATATAGGGTCTTGATGGAAGTAACCTGTTCTTGTCTGTATTGTTTGCCCTCCTGCAATTACTTGTGGTAGGGGTGGATGCTGGGAGTGCAAGGTGCTAGGGACTTTTTCTTTTATTAGCAATGAATGGTGAAAGACTGGATGCACTATTCACTTTCATAGAGGGAGGTAATTGCAAACGAAATGCTACAGGGTTGATTTGTCAGATGAGCTTGAAGGGTCCCACAAATTTTGCATCTAGTTTCTTAGATGGTCTTGTCGAGATCAAAACTTGGTAGAGAGCCAGACTTCATCTCCTTCAACTAACATTGGCCCTTCCTGTTGATGGGCGTCTGCAGTCTTCTTGGATGGCTGCTTCACCCGTTCTAGCTGCTGTTTCAACAATGTTTGGGCAGCAAGCTGCTGTTGTAAAAAAATCCACAGCTCCTGGGAGGGAGTGCTTAATCGGTTTCTCTGGCAAAACTCTGGCATGTGTGCCATACAAGGTTTGGAAGGGGGTCATAGCAATTGATGTGTGGATAGTTACTATATGAAAATTCTGCCAATGGGAGTAATGAAGGCCAGTTGTCTTGGTTGTAGGTTCAGTAGCATCTAAGTACTGCTGCAGGAGTTGGTTAGTTTTTTCAGCCTTGACATTGGTAGGGTGATTATTATTTTATTTTATTTTATTTTATTTTATTATTGTATTATTGTATTATTGTATTATTGTATTATTTTATTTTATTTTATTATTTTATTTTATTTATTTTATTATTTTATTTTATTTTATTTTATTTTATTTTATTTTATTTTATTTTATTTTATTTTATTTTATTTTATTTTATTTTATTATTTTATTTTTTATTTTATTTATTATTTTCTGCCCATCTTGTAGCAAACAACTCTGGGTGGCTTCCACCATTAAAACCTAACAAATACCTTTAAAAGAGTAAAAGTAGAAATCCCAATCAAGATGCAGTTAAAAAATGGGGAGGGAGGGAACAGGATGTCTGTGATGTCTCCCTTGAACAATTCCCTCAGATGTCAGCTCAGGGGAGGATGAGCCAATTCCTGGTACATCAGGAACTGAGTTGATTGATGGCTTTGAACGGCTGGCTGGAGGGGAGTTGGCTGAGGTTCCAGCTGGGGAAAGCTTATAGTGGTAGACGGCCAGCGAAGAGGAGGAAGAACTGGCTTCTGCACCTGATCCGAGAACATGTAGGGCAGAGAAAAGGCAGGAGCAGAGAAGGTCAGCCAGACTACTTGAGAGGAGAGGGCCCCTCTTGTCTTGATGGGCTGCCCCGGAAGCTGGCTATTTATCACAGCAGACAGATGGAGGTGTTGCTGGGAATGTGTTTGTTTTTTAGCTGAGTGTTTGGTCGTCGTGATTCCTGCTTCACTCTGGATTGACACCATATTTGCAATTGAATCGTGCCTTGGAGACTCTGAACTTTTCTTGCCCCGTGAGCTCTCTTGTGTTTTACCTGGTGGATTTAAGTTTGGTGATGTTATTTTGTTTAAGCAACTTTCAAGTGTCTTGTGGACTATTGGGCCATTGCTCTGTGAACTAACCTTGGTTTGCTCATGGCTGGACTTGATTAGGACAGTTCAAGGTTTTTGGTGAAGGGAATTGCCTGGGAATATTAATAAACTCACTAGACCACAGTTATGTGTGTGTGTGAGTGAGCGGGGCAGCACAATGTGTGTGTGTGAGAGGTGGGATTGCCTCTTAATTCAACAACCACCTCCAATGTGATGTTTCCCTGTTTAGAGCCCCAGAGCCAGGTCTTCAGGGTCCTGCGCAAGGGAAGAAGGGTGGGAGTCAATCTCACCTCAGGGGGTAAGATGTTCCATAGGGCAGGAGCCATGGCAGAGAAGGCCCTTCTGGACCCCGCCAGGCAGAATTCCTTGACTGATGCAGCCCGTGGCATGCCTCCTCTGCCAGTGCGGGTGGGACGGGCCAGTTCTAGGGGGTGAGATAGTTCCATGCAGGGCTTTAAAGGTAATAACCAACACCTTGAATGGCACCCAGAAGCAGACCGGCAGCCAGTGCAGCTTGCTGAGCAGTGATCTAACATGGGTCATCCTAAGGACCACAAGAACTGCCCGCGTTGCTGCACTCTGCACTAGTTGAAGTTTCTGAATGCTCTTTCAAGAATATCCCCATGTAGAGCGCATTGCAATAATCCAGATGTGAGATGACCAGAGATGATTATTATTATTATGGTTCGTCGCACAGTCAGTCAGATGTTCAGACTGTATTTGGCATTTTTATCCACCTAGCGAGTCCTTCCCAATGACCTGGGATAGGCAAATGTGGATGCTTAATGGTGTTAGAGGTATTGTTGCAGGATGTAAGCTGTTCCAAGTAAAGCTGCCTTTTGCAATTGACTGATGGTGAATTTGTCAATGCCAACGGTGTTCAAGTGGTGCTCCAGTTGTTTTGAGATGGCACCCAAGGTGCCTATTATTATTGGTACTACCTTTGCTTTCTTTTGCCACAGTTGTTTTATTTCTATGTGCAGGTCTTTGTATATCAAATTTATTTGCTGCCCATCTTGTGGTTCAGGGCAAGTCTGAGCGGCTGATGGGCTAACCTGAACATTCAAAAGTTGGAACAATGCCCTCCAGAACCTGGAAGCAAATTGACTTCCTCTATCAAACACTAGTCTAGACACCATGCCTCTGTCATGAAAGATATAATAATAACAACAATAATGATAATAATAATAAAGAGCTGTTTTGTTGGCAGTGGGCAACCCCTTACAAGGGATGAAGTGAGTAATTTTGGTAAAAAGATCCACCATGACTAACATGGATACGTAGCCATGGACTGTGAGGGTAAGGCAGTAATAAAATCCAGAGAGACTATATGCCAAGGAGTTGGGAGTGGGTGCAACAACCCTGCTGGTTTCTGATGGTGGGATTTAGCCCTTCTGCAGGTGTGGGAAGATGCTACATAGCACCTGATGTCGGCCACCACTTTAGGCCACCACAAGTCATTTTAACATTCTGTGCAGTGTTAAGAACACTCCCCCATGCCACACTGTCTAGTTATCATGGCAAAGCTGCAAAACCTCTCAAAAGTGGAGGTATCACTATTCTGCCCTTGACCTTCAAGGTCCCTCCCTCCATCGAAAACAGGGATATGGTACCTGGTGGGGCTCCTTGGAGGTCATCCATCTGGGCCTGCAAGAAGTGGTCTAGAGGTTGCTGTGCCTTGATCCTGGTGATTAAGTCCTGGTGTGGTTGTGTTTTCTGCAAAAAAATTATACCCGGTTTTGCTCACAAAGTCAACCCCCCCTTAACAACTGACAAAGAAAGGGGTTAGGTTTGCTTGGACTTCTACATACCAGACAGCATTCAAAGAGTTAAAGCAACTTTTTTGCCTGACAACCCCACCTTCAGCATCTGGATCCATCAAACAGGTTTGTAGTTCACATAGATGCCTCTGATGTTGCCATTGGAGCTGTTCTTCTCCAAGAATATAAGGGGTGCACTTTCTAGAAGGTGCACATTTCCCTATAGAAGTCAACACAGAGCATAAGAACCTGCACGGGATATAAATACAATTAATAAATAAATAAATTAATAAATTAATAAACAAGACTAAGCTGCTTTCGCCCAGACAGATTAGATGACGTCAATTCTTCATTCAATATGTACCAGGCTCAAAGAATTTACTGCCAGATACCTTGTTGTGTAAACCAGAGTATTCTGAAGTTCAACACACCCCAGTCATGACAAAGGTTTTGCAGCCTTCTCATTTCCAACCTACACTGCATACACCACCCTCTGGAAAGTTGGGAGCAACTCAACCACACCAAGAGTTACTGCAATCAAGGTAGAACAACTTCTAGACCAGAGGTCCCCAACCTTTTTGGCACCAGGGACCAGTTTCATGGAAGACAATTTTTCCATGGACCGGGGGGCAGGGGGGTAGGTTTCAGCCTGGTTCCTAATTGGCCGCAGACCGGGGGTTGGGGACCCCTGTTCTAGACCACTTCTCCCAGCCCTGAATGGATGACCTCAAGGAAGCCCCTGCAGGTACCATACCCCTGTTTGTGGTGGAGGGAGGAGCGTTGAAACACAAGGGCAGAATAGTAGTCCCCCCCCCGCAGGGAACAGATTTTACAACTTTGCCGTGGCAACCAGCCAGCAGGGCATGGGTAAGTGTTCAAAACTCTACACAGAACCTTAAGAGACTTTTGGTGGCCTAAGATGACAGCACACATCAAGGTGTGTCTCTTGCCACACATGCAGGAGGGCCAAGTCCCTCCATCACAAACTGGCAGGACTCTTGTAACCTCTTCTCTCTCTCACACACACACACACATACAAACACACCTCCGCCCATGGCATACAGTCTTTCTGGGCTTCATTACCGATTTACCCCCAGTCTATTTACATCTATTTTGGTGGTGGTAGATCTTTTCACCAAGATGGCTCATTTCATACCCTGCAAGGGCTTACAAGGGCTCCTGGACTGATTCTACTCGTTGGGGTTTTTCAGAGCTCAGCACTCTCCCTTGTCCTGTTTTAACATCTACATGAGGACTCATTTACAGGGCTCATTTCATATTCTGTAATGCCAGAGACACAGCCCAGCTTTTCCTAGACTTTCGCTACCGCGGCATGGTCTCAACATTTCAGAAAGAGACAGTTCCAACCCAAATTTTGGAAAGGCATTGTTCCAGCTCTTACATGTCAAAGACAGTCTCTCTTCAGCCCACCACCCTGCCATGAATGGCGAGGTGGAGAAGACTAACCAGCTTCTCCAACAATACTTAAGGTGTCACTGTACCTACAGCCAAGACAACTGGCCATCATTTTTGCCCTTGGCTGTGTTTTCTTATAACAATTATCTCCACACATCGATTTCAATGACTCCTTTCAACCCCTCTATGGAACTCACCCAAGAGTATTACCAGACAACCCCAGAGAAGAATCCTCAGTCCCAGGATCTGCTGACTTTTTACAGCAGGGGTGTCAAACTCAATTTCATTGAAAGCCGCATCAGCATTGTGGTTGCCCTCGGGGGGGCGGGGGTGTGTGGCCAGGGTGGGCACGGCCTACTGAGTGGGCATGGCTGGGGTAGGCGTGGCCTACTGGGTGGGCGTGGCCAGCTTGATGTTGCTCACATCAGGGGTGCCTGTGGGGCCTGGACAGGACTGGGGCAGATCCGAGGGTCTCCAGCAGAGGGAGCTGGGACCGGGGTAAGCTCCAGGGCATGGTCCACTGGAGGAGCCTCACCGTCCCTCTCAGGCTATGCGGGGGGGGGCTGGATGGTGATGCGGGCTGCCTGGAGCCCTGGGCAGTACAGGTCAAACGCCCAGCCCAGCCCTTGAGCTCCCACGGCACCTAGCCCAGCCCCACTTCCCCAAGGGGTGCCCAGCTGCGCTTACCTCCTTCTCAAGGCTGCTGCTGCTGTGCTCGCTCTCCTTAGCCAGGTTGCTCATGGTGGGTGCAGGAGGGCAAAGTGAGTGGGTCAGAGGGAGGCCCACTCTCTATGCGAGGAGACCTGGCTTTGTAACCAAAGCATCCTTAGCGATAGGATGGGAGACCCCCAGGATAGGCCAGGAGGAGGGGGCAAGGGGATGACGAAAGGGCAGCAGGGCAGGACTAAGGCAGGACTTCCCTCAGACCCTCCCTCTCATTCCAATCTCCTTCCTTCCATCCATCCATCCTTCCTTCCTTCCTGTTTCCCTCCCTGCATCCTTTCCCGCATCCCTCTTTCTCATTCCCATCTCTTCCTATCCTTCCCTCCCTCCCTCCCTCCCTCCCTCCCTCCCTCCCTTCCTTCCTTCCTTCCTTCCTTCCTTCCACAGAGTGGCGGGAAAATATTTGAGATGAGGGAGGGAGAAAAACAGGCAAGAAACGCAGCTGGGGAGGTGTCACCCTTCGTGAGGAATGAAGAAATGCACCATCACCTGGAAGCAAATGGCCCTCGCCTACTTCACATATCCGGCTTGGTGGGCTCCAGGGGAGGGGATGCCGTGAGCAGCATGAGAGTCGACGTTACCTGCGCAACACCACCTAGCCCCCAGCCTGCCCAGTTTTGGCAGGCAGCGGGGTGCTCTCCACACAGCACTGAGAGGCTGAGCCAGGCAGCGTGAAGCCGACGAGAAGCGCAATGCCGCCCAGCCCCCAGTCTGTCCGGTTTCGGCAGGCAGCGGGGCGCTCTCCTCACAGCGCCGATAGGCTGGGCGGTGTGAAGCTTCTCACCTTCACGCCACCCGACTCAGCCTCTTAGCGCTGTGAGAGTGACCTGCTGCCTGCCAAAACTGGGCAGGCTGGGCGGCAGGGCGGCATTGTGCAGGTAATGTCGACTCTCACGCTGCTCGCGGCGTCCCCTCCCCTGGAGCCCACCAAGCTGTATATGTGAAGTAGGCGAGGGCCATTTGCTGGCCACTTCCATGAGATGGTGCATTTCTTCATTCCTCTCGAAGGGTGACCCCTCCCCAGCGCGCGCCCAGGGGGCGGGGCCAATGCGGTGGGGGCCAGTCCCTCGCTGTTTCCAGGACGGCCTTGTGGAGCTAAGGCAGCATGTATGGCCACCACAAAATTGTACATTGGCTCCTGGCTGGCCTGGGCCGGGGCCAAGGCAGCGTGGGGCGTTCCCTTGCTGTTTCCAGGATGGCTCCGCGGGCCACATGAAACCACTTCGTGGGCTGGATCCAGCCCGTGGGCCTTGTGTTTGACATGTCTGTTTTACAGGAACAACTTGCTGCCCAAGCCCTTTTGAAGCAGCAACTTAAGCAAAGCAGTCTTACAAGAAGGCTGTGGGCACCCACCGCAGGAGGAACCACTAGTAGCAGTGGGAAACAAAGTCTGGCTTTCCTCCAAGTTCTTGGCATCCTCAAGACCTTAAAAGAAGCTGGATGCCACATTTGTGGGACCATTCAAGGTCCTCCGACATATCAACCCGGTTGCTTTCCAACTCCAATTGCCTCCATCTATGAAAGTACATCCAGTCTTTCATCAATCCTTGCTGTCTAAAGATCCCCACCCCAATACTCTGTGATCCCAGCACCCCCACCCTCACGCTACCTGTAATTGTGGAGGGAGAACCAGAATATGAAGTAGAAGAAATCCTAGACTTTAGATGCTGAGGTAAAGGCATTCAATACTTGATTCATTGGAAAGGCTACCCTGTCTCTGACTGATTTTCCCTCAGTCTACTCAAGACTTTCCGTACCCAGTTGTAATGCTGAAAATCATCTTCAGAGTAAATTAGGATATCAACCAAGTAAAGTACCACAAACTTGTCAATTACATCAGAAAAAAACTGGTTCATAAATCTTGAAAACACTGCCCCACAGTTACCAAATCTGAAGGCCATGACAGTGTATTTGAATTTGTCATACCTGATGTCAAATGTGGTTAAAATTTCATGTCCCTCTTTG
>NW_015388771.1:70143-92678 GCF_001527695.2 Protobothrops mucrosquamatus
GTACCACAAACTTGTCAATTACATCAGAAAAAAACTGGTTCATAAATCTTGAAAACACTGCCCCACAGTTACCAAATCTGAAGGCCATGACAGTGTATTTGAATTTGTCATACCTGATGTCAAATGTGGTTAAAATTTCATGTCCCTCTTTGACCTTAATGAGATTGTACAGATTGCAAAGATCCAACTTGGTAAAAAAACATGTGCTTTGCAACCAATCCAGCAAGTCTTATATGAGAGGCAGTGGGTAATTGTCCCTCACTGTCACAGCATTAAGGGACTTGTAGTCATGAATGGTCCTCAGGGGGACTTCACCATTTTGGTTCATGCCCCTAATTTAGTTTGGCAGATTCCCCAATGCTTCCCTGAATAACCATGACCGATCAAACTCCCAGCCCCCTGCCCTGTACCACTCGAGGAACCTGTTGATGAAGTTAACCAGCCTCTCTGGATTGCTCCGGGGTAAGGCAGGGCATGGGGCCCATGGGCCTTCCACCTCTGCCCTTCAATTCCTGGGCATGGAGTAGAAGGTCCTTCTAACACTGTTTTTGTGTTTCAGCAACTGCCACCTGGCTCACCAGCCTTTTCAGAAGTGAGGGAGGAAGATTCCTTTGAGACTGCTTCCCTCTCACCCTTGCCAAGTTCGCATGAGAACTCAGACTTTGAAGAGAGTATGCAGGAGGGGAAAAGCACCTTCAAACATCCCATGGAGGGGGGGGACCAAGATGGAGGGGGGAGCGATGTAGGAGATGACCAGGCTGAGCCTGAGGGTGGGGTCAAACATATCAGTTTGGAGTTTGTACACTGCCACAAGAGACCCAAGTCTAGCCCCCCCCCCCGTGAATTCCATTGACTCTTAACCTAGAGCCAATTTTCCTTGACTGTTAGTAGATCAGATTCTTGTATATAGGTAGCATGAAGTAAACTCATAGTACTTTTGAACTGTATCCCAGCTCCTGGTTTCTTGCGCCTGACAGAAATGTGGCAACCCAAGATATCAAGCTGTTTCAAATAAAAAACACATTTTTCTAATTTAACAAAAAGGTGATTTTCCCTCAGTCTACTCAAGACTTTCCGTACCCAGTGGTCATGCTGAAAATCATCTTCAGAGTAAATTAGGATATCAACCAAGTAAAGTACCACAAACTTGTCAATTACATCAGAAAAAAACTGGTTCATAAATCTTGAAAACACTGCCCCACAGTTACCAAATCTGAAGGCCATGACAGTGTATTTGAATTTGTCATACCTGATGTCAAATGTGGTTAAAATTTCATGTCCCTCTTTGACCTTAATGAGATTGTACAGATTGCAAAGATCCAACTTGGTAAAAAACATGTGCTTTGCAACCAATCCAGCAAGTCTTATATGAGAGGCAGTGGGTAATTGTCCCTCACTGTCACAGCATTAAGGGACTTGTAGTCATGAATGGTCCTCAGGGGGACTTCACCATTTTGGTTTGTGGGGCCTAGGTCTTGCTTCTTTGGCACAAAAAGGTAGGTGCTGAAGCCAGAGATTTTGAAGGTCTAATGAAGCCTTTCTGCAGGTTAGAGTCCAGATACTGCTTCAAAATTGATAGTTCTTTAGCTGACATGGGATACTGCCTCTTAGCAAGTGTTTTAGCCCCTGGGACCAGGTCTACAGTGAGGGAAAGAATTATTTGATCCCCTGCTGATTATGTACGTTTGCCCACTGACAAAGAAATTATCAGTCTACCATTTTAATGGTAGCTTTATTTTAACAGTGAGAGACAGAATAACAACAAAGAAATCCAGAAAAACGCATTTCAAAAAAGTTATAAATTGATTTGCATTTTAATGAGCAAAATAAGTATTTGACCCCTTCGCAAAACATGACTTAGCACTTGGTGGCAACACCTTTGTTGGCAATTACAGAAGCCAGACGTTTCTTCTAGTTGACCACCAGGTTTGCACACTTCTCAGGAGGGATTTTGTCCCACTCCTCTTTGCAGATCCTCTCCCAGTCATTAAGGTTTCGAGGCTGACATTTGGCAGCTCGAACCTTCAGGTCCCTCCACAGATTTTCTATGGGATTAAGGTCTGGAGTCTGGCTAGGCCACTCCAGGACCTTAATGTGCTTCTTCTTGAGCCACTCCTTTGTTTACCTGGCCATGGATGGGCCATTGTCATGCTGGAATACCCATCCACGACCCATTTTCAATGCCCTGGCTGAGGGAAGGAGGTTCTCACTCAAGATTTGACGGTATATGGCCCCGTCCATTGTCCCTTTGATGTGGTGAAGTTGTCCTGTCCCCTTAGCAGAAAAACACCCCCAAAGCATAATGTTTCCACTTCCATGTTTGACGGTGGGGATGGTGTTCTTGGGGTCATAGGCAGCACTCCTCCTCCTCCAAACATGGCAAGTTGAGTTGATGCCAAAGAGCTCGATTTTGGTCTCATCTGACCACAACACTTTCACCCAGTTCTCTGAATCATTCAGATGTTCATTTGCAAACTTCAGACGGGCCTGTACATGTGCTTTCTTAAGCAGTGGGACCTTGCGGGCGCTGCAGGATTTCATTCCTTCACGGCATAGTGTGTTACCAATTGTTTTCTTGGTGACTATTGTCCCAGCTGCCTTGAGATCATTGACAAGATCCTCCCATGTAGGTCTGGGCTGATTCCTCACCGTTCTCATGATCACTGAAACTCCACAAGGTGAGATCTTGCATGGAGCCCCAGACCGTGGAAGATTGACAGTTATTTTTTGTTTCTTCCATTTGCAAATAATCGCACCAACTGTTGTCACCTTCTCACCAAGCTGCTTGGCGATAGTCTTATAGCCCATTCCAGCCTTGTGTAGGTCAACAATCTTGTCCCTGACATCCTTGGACAGCTCTTTGGTCTTGGCCATGGTGGAGAATTTGGAATCTGATTGATTTGATTGCTTCTGTGGACAGGTGTCTTTTATACAGGTAACAAGCTGAGATTAGGCACACACTTTTGTTGTCTGTGTAGACTTTTCAAAAATGTATTGTGTGTGGCTGGCTCAGCCATTGACCAAGACATAAAATGCATGAATCCAGCCATACCTTTCTCCGTTCACCTACCTGGAACAAACATTGGGTACCCCTAAGCTAGTACCCCAAATTTTGCCATATGTTTTTTTTTCATAGAGCCAAGCCATTAGAAATGTATCTTGCAGGGCTTCCGGTTCTGCGTCGTAGCGAAACGGGTGCAGGGAAGTGGGGCTCTGCCTCCCACATCTGATTTTGCCCTGCTGGGGGTCCAAAAAGGCCCAAAGTCACCCTGGAGAGGCGATGAAGAAGGAGGGGACCCTCGTCGATCGCAGGGAGGAGGCAGCTGAACTGCTTGATCCGAGGAAGCCCTCTGAACCAACAGGTGAAAGACTGGCTGCAAGCAAGCAGCCAATTGGAAGCTACCGACAGCCGGAAAAAAAAGGCACGACCAAGCAGAAAAGCATCGCGTCTGGAACTGGGTGAGATCAACCTTCCTGCTCTATAATTGTAAAAACCTTTCTTTTTAAAAAAATCCCAAAAGCAAGGCTCCCAGAAGCAAGAAGGTGTGGGGGGGTTTCTTCTCTGGCACCCCTCCCATTAGAAGAATAGCGGCGGCTCAAAACCTTTGGGAGAAAAGAAGATAGATCACAAAACTAACTTGGAAACAATTTAAAGTTGTAAGATTGAAAAATTTGGGTGATCTAAAAGACTTTGAAAACGTTATTATTTTCTTTTTCCTTTTTTGGGAAAAAGTATCAAACAGAGCTTTCAAGAAATAAGTCCTGGTTGAAGATAGACCTTTCATGACATCTAGTGTTGGAAAAAAGGAACAGCACCAAGATTTTGTTTTTTATTCGGCCTGGAAGAAATGACCTTGGCTTGAAGCCCAGACAGAGATAACATACTAGACTCTTTGATGTGTCTGAACTTCTCAGCCTTGCAGATTACAGCTGGAAAAGGGAGAAAAAACTCTTTGGGCTATTTTTTCTGCATGAAGGATTATAACTATAAACTATTTTAAAGCCATCTGGCTTTCCTGGATTACAAATACTACTTGTGCTGCACTGTCAAGAATTACCTAGAGACAGAAGAAATTGGATTCTTGGCTATTTTCTTTGGAAGAGGCCTTGTGGATTACTAATTTGGAATAGCAAGACCTGGAGGAGTACAAACTTCGGCTGTTTTGGATTCTTGGACTTTTGGGCAACTCTATGGAGTTGGTGAAAGACAAACTCAAAAGTGGATTATAAATTCTTTTCTGCTATTGCCTCCCTTTTTTGGGGGGGGAGTGTACTGGATAATAGATCCCTACGTTCAAGAACTATTCAGAGACAGTGGAAATTTGACTCTTGGCGACCCCATTTGGGGGAGCTCTTATGGATTATTAACCCTATATTCAGGGCCTTTTGGATTACAAATCTGGGCAGAGTGACAATTTTGGACCTTTGTACAATTCTTTGAAGCTGGGACTGAAAGACAGAAGTTGACTAGAAGATTTTCTTCTTCCTGCTTCCCCCTGTGTGTGGGAGTCTATTGGATTATAAGAGGCTACAGACAAAGACTACAAGACTTATTGGAGACGAACATAAAGGTTATATGGTAATATTGATTGTAAGATTGGAGGTTTTGCATAAAGTTGATAAAATGGGTATATATTAGAACTGAGAAAGCTTTGGAGGGTGGGAACAAAAATGAGCGTCTCTAACTTAGCTAAAGCTAGCAAAAAACCATCCTCAGCTCCGTCTTCTACTACCACCAGTCCTGTGTATCAGAGATCAATTGATGCAATGTTACAGCAAGAAAAAAACTAACACTTTTCAGAAGGAAATACAAACCACATTACAATTAATTCAGGAGGCAATTACTTCACATAAAGAAGACACAAAGAGAAATCATGAAGAAACAAAAGATAACTTTGATAAAATGAAGGAAGAAATCCATGATTTGAAATCCCAACTGGAAAACTTTCAACAGAAGATTTCAAAGAATGAGCAAAGGATCCAGACAATTGAAGATAAATCAGTAGAAAACGATCGAAAGATGGAAGAAATAAAAGATGAAAACCACAGATTTATACAGGCAAATAGAGAATTAGATGATTCAGTAGCGGTTTTAGAAATGGAAAAGGCATCTTATTTTTTAAGATTTCAGAATATAATGGAAGACAAGGAGAGGACCTTGCCGATCTGATGATAGAATTGTTGGCCGGAGTGCTGGAAGTAGGGAAGCAGGAAATGGAGGGAGAGATAGACTAAATATTTAGAGTTAACTCAAGTTACGCAAGAAGAAATAAAGTCCCCAGAGAGATTCATGTCAGATTTGTCAAAAGATCAATAAGAGATGAGATATTGAAAAGAGTGAGAGATGACCCATTGCAATATAAGGGAAAAGAAATCGTGATTTTGAAGCAGATACCTAGGAGGATAAGGGATTCACGAAGAGAATATCAATTTTTGACCAAAAAACTAATTAAGAAAGGAGTTACTTTTAGATGGCTGATGCCAGAAGGGATACTAATCAATTGGGACACAAAAAGATACAGATTGGATTCCATCTTTAAAGCAAGATAATTTTATGACAGATACAGAGCTTTTCTCGAAGAAGGAAACCCAGAACTTCAACCAGAAGGGGAATTTAGAAAACAGGAAGAGACAGCATTAGAAGGGGCGGCCAAACAAAGAGAAGATGAAGAAATAGAAATTACAATTCAAGAAGAAGGGGCTAAAGGGAAAGAATAGAGACAGACTAGAACAACTAGGAGAATAAAACCTAAATATAACTGAAGAAGATGGGAAAAGATAATGGGATGCTCTCAATGAATATAAATGGACTGAACTCCCCCTTAAAAAGGAAAAAACTCTTTACACGATTACAAAAATTAAAAATGGATATAGTCTGTCTCCAAGAAACACATATTAAAAGACAACACTATAAATTTCTGGAATGCCTGAAAATTGGGAAACTTTATTTCTCATTAGCACTGTCAACGCTGCTAATATTGAATATTCTTGCTTTGACAAAATATGCAGAACTGTCTGGTATTTTTAGAGTTAATTCAGATGACAGAGAAAGGGGAGGAGAATTATAAGGAAAGCCCGGGAAAAGGAACGGAAGTGAATCTTTGCCCTCCAGGTTAATTGGAAGATGTGAATCATGACCCCAAAATAGGGGAGGGGAAATGCCTGGAATGTTATGTGCAAAGGAAGGGAAATTCAGATCTTGGCATCCACCATGCCGTGCTGAGACCCCTCTACACTAATAAAAAGCTTTAGGTTAAACCATGCCTGAAAGTTCTTTGAAGTGTTTCATTAGTCAGACTCATGACATCATGCCAAGATCCACAAATTTTTTAAACCAATTAAGAGGTCCCGGGCCTCGGTCACTATTCCTAAACTAAAGGTGATAGACTAACAAAGATCCGGGGAAGATCTCATTATGGAAGGAGAAAGATGGCTTGAGGCCAGCACCTCAGAAGCAGCAGCTTCCCCAGGGAGTGGAGCGGCAGCCAGCCAGCCGGGGGAGAAAGAACTCTGGCAGATCTCCCAGCCGGGAGCAAAGACTTCAAAAGCAGAATGGAGAGATAACGAAGTTTTGGGTGATTCACTGGGAAGATTTCAAAACCCAGAGGTGAAAAGCAGAAATCAATTCCTGGAGAGAGGGAAATCCAGTCTGAGGCCTCTGCAGCAATGGGTAGATTGGGTTCCCCAGCAGATGGATGGTCAGCGATCTCTGAGCTTGCCACAGCTAATAGAGGCCTTGCAACAGCTTGGGGTGGTGCAGAAGCCAGGAGATCAGCAGCTGGTGGGAGACCGACCACAGCAGGGAGATTGGCCACAGCCCCCAAACGTGCAACCCCTGGGCATAAATCTGCAGCCAGGATGGGGCCAGCAGCAACAGCCACAGTGGGGGCCCCAACAGCCTATGATTGCACCACTTTTCAGAGCAACCTTCGATGGGGACCCAGAGAAGCTGGTTTTTTTCCTCAACCAAGTGCGCTCTCATTTGAATTGCTGGGCCTATCTCTACCCGGACCTGGGGGCCATGGTCAATGTGATTGCGTCCAGCCTAGAGGGAGAAGCATCCAAATGGCTGAACTATTTATATAATGAGCAAGACCCCGAATTGGAGGACCTCCAACTCTTCCTCCTAGGGCTGAGGGAAAGATTTGAGGACCCATCTATTGGTCTTAAAGCAAGAGAACAGATCCACAAAATAAAACAAACCGGCAGGCCTGCCCTGGATTACGTGCGAGAATTTTTCAAGATAGCAGGTCGAATAGAGGGGTGGCCTGAGCAATCCCTAATCCATTACTTCATTGAGGGATTAGACGATCACCTCTCTCAGGCCTGCATCTATTGAGCAGTACCTGAACAGCTGCAAGAATGGTACCAGGCAGCAATGAAGCTAGACGCTCAACTTGCCCGCTATAAGAAGCCTCCCCCACCTGAATCCGAGCAGCCGCCAGAGCAACCCAGAAAGCAATCCCCCCCAGGAAAACCTCCAACTACTGCGATGGCTGAGAGACCCAGACCACCTGCAGGCCTTTCAAATAAGTGTTTTCGATGTGGACAAGAGGGACATCGAGCGGCAACCTGTCCAGTCCCCTACCCCCAACTGCAGAGCAGACCAGAACCAGCGACTAGAAAGAAACCTGCTCAGCGGCTAACGAGAGAAAAATCCAACCGGGTCACGCAAGAACCTGTTGCCCAGATTACACTCCCCACACGGGGACTCCGGGTGGACCCGCCCCTGCTCTACCCTCCTTTGACAGCGACGATGAAGGAGAGAACGACCGGATGGTGAGTCGACAAATCCCGCCTTTTTCACTGGCGGCCAAATTTATAATCCCTAAATCTGGACTTAAACGTGCTAATTGATTCTGGATGCACCCGCTGCATTATTAGTCTGCCGTTTGCCATGAAAATGGGCATACGGGCAAAACAGCTTTCCAAACCTGTGAGGTTTGAGCAAGCCGATGGCTCCCTGATGGGAGGGACTCTTGTCACACAAGTAACTGAGCCCTTACGCCTAGAAATAGGTGCGCACTGGGAGTTTATTCGCTTCCTAGTGGTTCCAAAAATGACTGAGACTGTGATCCTAGGGCTAGCCTGGTTGGACAAATGGAAGCCGTTTATCTGGTGGGAGAAAGGAATGAGAACTGTGAGACTACCTATTGGGCCTAAACCTCCCACTGATTCAACCGACATTGCGGGACACCTTAGGCCACCCAATGAGCAAGCGCACGTGGCTGCCTCAACGCCGCCAGGTGAACCACTCATTCCCAACGAATACCGGGACCTAGCGGAGGCATTTAGTGAAAAAGAATGCGATGCCCTACCTCCTCACAGACCCAATGACTGCTCTATCGAACTGGTGCCAGGAGTCAAACTCCCACGCCCGAGAATGTATGCTATGTCCCCCCTCGAAATGGAGGAAATGCAGCGATACATGAATAAAAACCTAGCGAGGGGGTTCATCGAACGGGCCAAATCTACCGTGGGAGCCCCTGTGTCATCTCTGCGTAGACTATAAGGGTCTCAACGCTATGAGTGTGGAAAATAAATATCCCCTTCCCCTCCTAAAGGACTTATTAACCCATCTGGCTAAGGGGAGTGTCTTCACTAAATTAGACCTGAGAGAGGCATATTACCGGGTGAGAATAAAAGAGGGAGACGAGTGGAAATCTGCCTTCAACTGTCCTATGGGGAGCTATCAGTTCAAAGTCATGCCATTTGGACTACAGGGGGCCCCAGCTGTATTTATGCAGTTGATTAATGAGGTCCTACATGATCATTTGTACAAAGGGGTTTTGGTGTATCTTGATGATATATTGATATATAGCACAAATATGACTGATCACATAAAGCTGGTGAGAGAAGTGTTAAAGAAACTATTGAATGCCAAACTTTATGCCAAATTGTCGAAATGTGAATTTCACCAGACCCGATTAGATTATCTTGGCTACAGAATTTCCAACGAGGGCATTGAAATGGATCCAGCCAAGGTGAAAGCTATAATCGAATGGCAGCCTCCAAAGACTCGCAAACAGCTCCAGAGCTTTCTGGGTTTTGCCAACTTTTATCGTCAATTCATCCCTTCTTTTTCTGAGATTGCCCTACCCCTTACAGAACTACTCAAAACAGGCAAAGGAGGAGGGAAGCCACGACCGGGCCAACCACTAGCATGGACGATGGGCTGTCAAACAGCTTTTGAGAATTTAAAGAGACTATTTGCTGCTGAACCGGTCCTAAAGCACCCCTGCCCAGGGGAGCCCTTTGTGATTCAAGCCGATGCCAGCGATGTGGCAGTTGGAGCTGTGTTACTACAAAAGAACAAAANTCTAGAAGCACTGAAAACTCCCCGCAAATTGTCCCCAAAGCAAGTGCGGTGGGCACAGTACTTTAACCGCTTCAACTTCACTCTAAAGTACATACCAGGAGGAAAAAACTTCCTAGCTGATGCGCTATCCCGGTTACCCCAATACAAAAGCGAACGGGAGGAGGTTAACGAGGCAATTATCCCCAATCCACAAACTGCCGCTCAACTTACACCTCGCAGGGTCCCCAATCCTGATGACCCTGGGGTAAAGAAAATAAAACGAGAGCTCCTCACCGATCAATGGTTCAAAGATAATCAAACCTCCCTAACGTGCAGGGATGGCTTGGCTTACAAAGGGGGGAAACTATAATTGCCAGAAGCCCTCCGTCTTAATGCTCTCAAACACAGCCATGATGTAAAACAGGCTGGACACTTTGGATATTTGAAAACCCTACACCTCCCCCGCCGGCAATTTTGGTGGCCGGGGCTGAAAAGGGATGTGGAAAACTATGTAAAAAGTTGTACTGTATGTACCACAATGAAAAGAATTCCAGGGAAAACCCCTGGGTTACTGCAACCCGTGGCAGACCCTTCTCAACCATGGGAAGAAATAGCTATGGACTTTATAGTAGACCTACCTGAAAGTAGAGGAAATACTGTCATCTGGACTGTGATAGACCTGTTTTTGAAGCAGGCTCATTTCATCGCCTGCAAAGGACTCCCATCTGCCCAACGACTGACCAAATTGTTCCTGAAACATATCTACCGGCTGCATGGCGCCCCTAAGCGAATAATTTCGGACAGGGGGGTGCAGTTCTCAGCGATGTTTTGGAGGAGTTTTCTTAAATTAATTGGATCATCTCAAGGTTTATCATCTGCTTTTCATCTTGCCACCAATGGGGCTGCAGAATCCGCTAACAAAATGGTGGAGCAATATCTTAGATGCTACGTTTCTTACCAACAGACGAACTGGACTGACCTCCTCCCTTTTGCGGAGGTGGCGTACAATAATTCTGTGCACAGCAGCACCGGCTACACGCCTTTCAGAGTGGCCACAGGAAAAGAGTTCAGCCCAATACCTGAATATCCTCAGGTGCCCTCCGCTTCCCAGACACTTGACCAATGGGTGAAGGGGTGGGAAGAAGTTTGGAGAAACACAAAGACTGCTTTGAAAAAGACTTTTGAAACCTATAAAAAGCAGGCTGATAGAAAGAGGGCTCCCCAAAGAACATTCCAAATTGGGGAAAAGGTTTATTTGTCAACTAAATATTTACGCCTCAAATTGCCCAGCAAGAAATTGGGACCAAAATTCCTGGGGCCTTTCCCCATAGTAAGGATCATCAATCCGGTCACTGTAGAACTAAAACTCCCTAGACTTTTAGGGAGAATTCACCCAGTCTTCCATTGCAGCTTGTTAAAACCTTATCGGGGCTCCACTTTAAGACCTCCCCCGAAAAAGGCACCTGGGCCCCTCGTAGTTGCGGGACAGACCCACTATGAAGTAAAACGTATTCTTGACTCTAGAATTTTTAAAGGGAAATTGCAGTACCTAGTACAATGGAAGGGATACCCGTTGTCTGAAGCCACCTGGGTGAAATCCAGTGAGGTGAAAGCTGACAGGCTCGTCAAAAGGTTTCATGCGAAATACCCCAACAAACTGAGAACTAGTCATTAACATATGCTTTTGTTTACATTACAGGATCTGTCCTTTTTCTAAGGGGGGCCAGATGTCAACGCTGCTAATATTGAATATTCTTGCTTTGACAAAATATGCAGAACTGTCTGGTATTTTTAGAGTTAATTCAGATGACAGAGAAAGGGGAGGAGAATTATAAGGAAAGCCCGGGAAAAGGAACGGAAGTGAATTTTGCCCTCCAGGTTAATTGGAAGATGTGAATCATGACCCCAAAATAGGGGAGGGGAAATGCCTGGAATGTTATGTGCAAAGGAAGGGAAATTCAGATCTTTGCATCCACCATGCCATGCTGACACCCCCTACACTAATAAAAGGCTTTAGGTTAAACCATGCCTGAAAGTTCTTTGAAGTGTTTCATTAGTCAGGCTCATGACAAGCACAAAAAAGAAAAGAGGAATATCTCTATATATCAAAGAAACAATGAACTCCAAACAAATCTACTCGGACGAAGAAGGAAGAATGTTAGTGGCAGAAATAATGATAAAACAAAAACAGACATTAATGGTAGCAATTTATGCACCAAATAATAAACAAGAAGAATTTTATCAAAGACTACATAAGAAAATAGTGGAAATGGAGTACCAAAATATTTGTTTAGTAGGAGATTTTAATGCAATTGTAGATGGAAAGTTAGATTATTAGAAGTAGTAAAATAGGGGGGAAAGGAAAGAATATTTTGCCTAAGGCCTTTTTTAAAATGGCAGAAGAGATTTGTATACAGGACATATGGAGAGAAATAAATCCTAAGAAATCTCAATATACATTTTATTCAAATAGCCACAAATCATGGTCCAGAATTGACATGATATGGATATCTCCTGAATTAAGAAGGGACATACAAGAGATTGAGATAGAAACTAACGTATGGGCAGACCATAATCCGATAAAGATGACATGGAGAGGAACAAAGAAAAAAATAAGATAGACATTAAACCAATCCTTATTGAAAGAGAAAGAATTTATACAAAAAACTGTAAAGAAAATGGAATTTTTCTTCAAATTCTTCTTCAAAGAAAACAAGAAAGAAGATACATCACTCCAAAATGTCTGGGACACAGCCAAAGCATATTTTAGAGGATTAGCCATAATTTATATGGCGAAAAAGACATAAACAACAACAAACTAAGCTAAAAGAAGAACTTACAAAATTAGAATTAGAATTACAAAGAGCTCCACAAAGAAAACTCTTAAAAAACAAATGGAGATAATAAAACACAAATTAAATTTAATAGAAGCTGAAGAAATGGCCCAACAAATTAAAAGAGCAAAACATTTTTTTTTTAAATGCCAATAAGCCAGGGAGATGGTTGGCTTATAAACTAAAAAAAGAGAGAAGAAATTGATACATAAGTTACAAGATGTGAGAGGTGATTTACAATGTCAAAATGATGCAATAAAAAAATAATTAAAGAATTTTATGAAACACTCTATAATATAGAAGAAATTCCTCAGGAAAAAATAAGGCAATATATAGAAAATGCTAAGCTACCAAAAAATCTCAGAGAACTTCAAGAATATGCTAAATGGAAAAATAACAGTGATTATTTTTCAGTGATGGAGTTGGCAAAAAGACAAAAATGACAAGACACCAGGCCCAAATGGGCTACCGGCAGAATTTTACAAATATTTACAAGAGACACTAATCTTACCAATACAAGAAGTGTGTAATGAGGTATTATTAAAGGCCAAACTACCAACTACATGGATAGAAGCTAATATTATGCTAATACCCAAAGAAGACTCAGACTTGACCCAGATAAAGAATTACAGACCAATATCTGTATTAAACGTGGATTATAAAATCTTTGCTTTAATAATAGCAGAAAGATTAAAGAGATTTTTGATTGAATTCATACATTCAGATCAAAATGGATTCTTACCAAAGAGACAAATAAAGAATAATTTAAGAATGATTTTAGACACACTGGAATATTATGAAATGCATCCAGGGAAACAAATGACATTAATCTTTCTAGATGCACAGAAAGCTTTTGATAATGTCAATTGGCATTCAACAACTAAACTATATGGATTTTGGAGAAAACTTTATGAATATAATCCAAACAATTTATCATAGACAAACAGCTAAAATAATTGTGAATGGAGATTTCACGGAGAGTTTCAATATTAAAAAAAAGTACAAGACAAGGGTGTCCACTATCCCCACTATTATTTATTTTTACCCTGGAAGTGCTGAACAGAAATGTTAGACAGGACCCAGAAATGAAAGGAATGGAGATAAAAGATGAAAAGTACAAACTATAAGCATTTGCGGATGATTTGGTATTTATATTAGAGGATCCCTTGGAGACAAGTCCTAAATTATTAGCAAAGATCGAAGAATTTGGAGAAGTAGCAGGACTGAAAATAGAGAAAAGACTAAAGTTATAGTTAAAAATCTTACAGATAAACAAAAAAACCAATTGTCAGAAAAAACAGACCTTCAAGTAGTTAAGAAAGTTAAATACTCGGGGATATATCTAACAGCAAGGTGCACAACAATAAAATAAGACAACTACATAAAATTACTAAAACAAATAAAACTAGAGCTGGAAAAATGGAAAAATCTACAACTATCAATTTTGGGAAGAATAGCGACTGTGAAAATGAACATTCTACCAAAACTACTTTTCTTATTTCAAACATAAATACTTTCAAAAGCACTATGTAAGAAATGCATTGCTTTTGACATGGGAAAAGATAAAATCGAGAATTTACACGAAAATACCAGGATGGATTTCGACAATGGAGGCGTTTGTACACCCAAGTTTAATTAATTATGAGAAACTCGTGACTTATAAAGATATTTTGAATACTGATGGGAAACTACAAACTAAACGAGAATTGGAAGAACAAGGCATAGAGCTATCATGGTGGCCACATTTGCAAATGCAAATGAGATACAAGAAAGTTGCAAAAATATATGGTTTTTACAAAGATCAGACAGCATTTGACCAGATACTGTTGTCATCAGATGACAAATTGATTAAGAAATTGTACAGTTTTCTTTTAAATTTAAAGATGGAAGATGAACAAGTTAAAGAAACAATGATAACTTGGGCAAAAAAAATTGGGCCCAATGTAGAGTTAGAAACATAACAAAACTTACGGGAAAGAAACTATAAAATAACAAGGGTAGCTACTTATAAAGAAAATCTACGGTATATAAAATGTTCTATAGATGGCACTTACCACCTGCAAGACTAGCAAAAATGTTTAAAAATATGTCTAACAATTGTTGGAAATGTGGATAAAATCCAGGCACATATTACCATCTTTGGTGGACATGCCTAAAAGCAAAGAACTTTTGGTCAAAAATACATAGGTGGCTAGAGAAGATGATTAGGAGCACATGTAGACTATAAACCGGAACTATTTCTTTCAGGTATAATTTCAGAAAATTATGATAAAGAATGTTTATACTTAATATTACATGTATTAACAGCAGCGAGAATTACATTTGCTCAATATTAGAAAAACGAAGACATACCATCTGAAGAAGATATAATTAAGAAAATCTTGGACTGTGCAGAAATGGATAGGCTCACATTGAAAATGAAAGGGAAACAAGACTCAGAATATTTCCAAACATGGGAATTTTTTTTATAAATGGTTAGAAAAGTGGAATAAAGGGTAGGAATGAAAACTGTACTACTATTAATGTTAAATATGTAAACCCAATCAACGTGTTGCTTACTAAATACTAAAGATTGTTATTGTAAAAAACTAATAAAATATAGAAATGTATCTTGCAGGGTTGGAAAGTGTCGAAAAATGATTGCCGAATAGGATAGAGAGCTTTTTTTGTCAGACCTGCTCCAATCCAATCCCTTAGGAAAGAAAAGCCTTCAACTCCATTTGGTTAAAGCAAAGGGTTCTTTTACTAAGGATGTTGGTTGCAGTAAAGACAAGCCAGCTCTGAAATTTACCGTGCTCACCAGATAAAAAAAAATAAGGTGTAGGTTTGTCCCCAGTCCGTTTCCAGCCAACCGGAGCTCACCAAGATGTTTTGAGAACTCTGAGATGTTTGGAGGTAATCCACATAGTTCTTAGGGTGCCTGGCCATGGGATGCTGGTACAAACAGGATCCAGCTGCCCTGGTCCTTCTCACCTGTCATTCCACCCTCCTGATTTCCTATCACTTACACACAAAGCTTTATTGCCCTTTTATCCTTCCCCCTTTCATCCTTCTGCCCCTTCTTTTGATGGCAGGATGCCTGTCAGGCCCCAAGCCAAGCCAGGCAGAGCTGACATTCTGCCTCCCCTTGACAAAGACGTTAGTCCTGCAAAAGAAAAAAGAGGGGAGGGAGAGATACACAAAATTTCTCAATTAGCAAACAGTTCAATGCGGCTTATGTGGGTATCGTTCATAGAATTTTTCAAGCAGTTTGGGGGCTTTAATATGTTGGGAGTCGACCCATTCAGTTTCTGAGGGGGGAAAGGATGCAAGGAAGATGTGATTTATGGTTTCAGTGGGCTACAATGAAATACCGGCTGTACACGTCTGAGCTTTTTTGGCAGCTCAAGTTCTACAGTTACTGGGTTAATAATCCTTTTGATGGGGAAAGGTCCAACGTATTTCAGCCCCAATTTTTTTGATGGTTGTCTAGATTGTAGGAATTTGCTAGAGAGATAGACCTGTCTCCAACTTTAAAGTCCTTTGGCTTGATGCGCTTTTTAGCAGCCTGTTTTTTGTATGTTTCCCTAGCTTCATTCAAAGCTTTTCTCACCACTGGCCAGGTGCTTTGTAACTGTGTAACCCAATCTTTCAGCAATGCCATTAATGGGGTGGTCTGAGGTACTGTAGTTCAGGGATAGACAGAAAGTCTTGTCCTGTGGCCACTTTAAATGGAGTGAACCTGGTGCTATTGTGCACTGAGTTATTGTAGGCGACCTCCACGAAAGGGAGGAGGTCCGTCCAATTGTCCTGTTGGTAATTAATATAGCATCTGAGGTACTGCTCCAGGACGCCATTGGCCTGTTCACACACCCTGTTAGTATCTGGATAATGCAAGGAGCTGAGCCCCTGAGTGGTCCCCAAAGGTTTTAGGAACTCCCGCCAAAGCCGTGAAGTAAATTCAACTCTGGGATCTGAGATTATTCTTTCTGGAGCACCATGCAGCCAATAGACGTGCTGCATGAATAGTTTAGCCAAAGTGCATGCTAAGGGGATTTTTTGACAGGGTATAAAGGTTGGGAATTTCGTAAAGGACTAGTAGGGAATTTGATAATGGAAGGGGAGAAAAGTCGCTATCACTGATCCTACCTGAGTAAGAGCGAGGAATTGAGAAAAATATGGGTGGTGGCCAAGGATGGAGGAAGCGTTCCATCCATGAACACCACATTCATTTTTCTAGAGCCATCTGTCTCAGGTGATGGCAACTTTTCCTTTAAATAGTCTCTGTCTCAATTTTGTGATTAGAAGTTGACCTCCTGGCCCCCAGTTCAAAGGGTATTATTTGGAGGAAAACTGTGTTCTTTCTTAACTTTCCCAGGCCTGGGGAACAGCCAACCAGATTTTGATGGTATTTCATTAAGTGCAATAATCATAACACATATAGAATGAAGTGTACATTTCATACAAAAACAGAGCAAGAAGGAGGTGGTTAGGTATTACACAATCGAAACACTATAAACCAGGGGTGTCAAACTGCCGGCCCAAGGGCTGGTTGCATCATACAGATGCTGCACCCACCCCAGCTCCGGCAATGTGAAGTCACGATACTTCGCGACACGTCACGTGACACGGCGAGTTTGACACCCATGCTATAACTTCAGTAACTTGCTGTGCAAATGAACAGAATTGCTGCATATTTTAACTTTTTCTCCCCTCCCCCCACGTCCTGTGCAATCGGTGAAGATTACATACACATACTTCTTTAACCTGTGAAATCCTGTCTGACCTCCAAACTGGCGATGTCAAGGGTACCAAGTCCTCCTCCTCCGGCAGAGATGTCAAGTGGACCTGTTGCAGAGAGCTGGTGTTACACTCAAGTAAGGCCTGCAGTTTGGAATATCAACTAATGACTATATCAGCTGGCATTTATTGTCCTCCCTTTGAATTGGACTCAAGTGTTTTGCACAGTGACATACTTTCAAAATAACTGAACTTGATAATCATGCCAATTGTAATAGTAATAAATATTATGTGGAAAACTGGTGAATTCCCAAATTCATATGTTGTTCTTGATAGGCTTAGGGATAGATGGTAACCTCGTTGTCTTCTAGATGTTCTGCTAAGTTTTGCTTTGTCCCCTGATGGTCCTGATCCAAAGAATCTTTGGCATATATACTGTGATGAAGATTGCTGGAAAATCATAAAATAGACTTGCAGAGCAAGTTTTTGTTGTTGCTTTTCCAACAATATTAGCGTTAGCATAGCTAACACATCAACCCAACAAAATCAAATGGGAATCAGATTAATAATATTTTGTGCACATCTCTGTCTTGGATAGCGGCTTTTGAGGACCTCATAACTAGAACAGATAGATTACATGAATATACTTTCTCATTGAAACAGGAAGGATTCAATCTGATAGGTTTGCATTTTATATTTCCTCTTAATACAGATAGTCCTTGACTTACAACAGTTTGTTTAGTGACCAAAGTTAAAATGGCACTGAAAAAAGTGACTTATGACTGCTTTTCACATGACAGTTGCAGTGTCCCAGGGTTGTGTGATCACCTTTTGTGACCTTTTTTTAATATATAATATTTTATTAATTTTCCAATTTTACATTTAAGTATTTAAAAAGCAACGTGGTGGCTGGGTTAATCAATAGTTTGATAACAAAATCTTTAGTACAAATCTCAAGTTACATCAAATAAAGAGAAGATCGGATCTCACCCAGTTTCATCCGCGTTGCTTTCGAAGTGCTAAGTGGTAAGTTTGACTTCGGCTGTCTGCAGCCTAGTGACAAGCCACATTACTATGGCCGGTCTTTCCTCCGCCGGTTTGGAGGGCTGCCCCGGATCGAGCGGGAGAGCTGTTGCCCTCCCGCGATCAAGTAGGGGTCCCCTACTTGCTCGTCGCCCCTACAAGGCGACTTTCGACCCTTTCCAGGGTCCCCCAGCGGAGCGAAACCGAACGCGGAAGACAGAGCTCACCTTCCAGCAGCCGCAGCGGCCACAATGGCAAACCGGAAGTCACCTTTTGTGACCTTCTGACCAGCAAATTCAATGGGGAAGTCAGATTCACTTAATTGTGTTACTAACTTAACAGCTGCAGTGATTCACTTAACTATGGCAAAAAAGGTTGTAAAATGGGTCAAAACTCACTTTACAACTGTTTCACTTAGCAACAGAAATTTTGGGCTCAATTGTGGTTGTAAATCAAGGACTACCTGTATTGACATTTCCCTGTATTTACTATCCCTAGCCATTAAAAGATACATACATGCCAGTTATCATGTTAGCACTCGGTATGCTGCAATTCTCTGTGCATGTATTAATAATACATTGTAATCAGAAAAAGTGCTCTTAAGCTTAACACAGTGTTAAACAAAAGACTGGAGGGACAGGCAGGGTGGAAGCTTTTCCTGAGCATTTGTGCTTCCATTCTGGAATCTAAGATACATGAAGGACACTAGATTCTACTCATGATTGCAAGTACAGGTAGTCCTCACTTAATGATGGTAATTGGGACTGGGAACTCTGTTAAGTGATGCAATTATAAAGCATGATGACATATGACCACAGCGACTTAGTATTGCAGTCCCAATTGCTGCTGTTACATGAAACTCGCATGACGGCAGTGTCTGATAGTCATGTGATCACTGTTTGTGACCTTCTCATGGCTTGTTGGAAGCTGTCAGTGAAGGTTGCAAATGGTGATCACGTGACTGTGGGATGCTGTGACTGTTGTAAATTGCAAGCCTGTTGCCAAGTATTTGAAACACAATTGTGAATGCAGGCATGCTGTGATGGTCACAACTACAAGAAGTGGTCATAACTTCCCTTCATTCAGTGCCATCATAATCTTGGGACAGTCACTGAACGAGTGATCATTAAATAAGGACTACTGTGAAAGAATTCAGCAGCAGCAAATCTTTTCTGAAAGCAGACATACTCCTGCCTCTTCTACATAAATTGGTATGGGCCACACGCACCAGCTTAATAGACCTACAAATTAATTATAGGTCAAATAATTTTCCTCCTGACTTCTGATGGAGAGGGACAAGGGTAGCAGTGCTGTAGAAACCCTTTGATAAGAATGGATCACAGTTTCTTGGAGAGGTATTTATGATATTTCAAGAGAATGGAGGTCTAAATGTACTTTTCCTTCATTTTCTAACATCAGTGGGGATTTGGGCTGTGGTGTTTTTTTGGTGATCTTGTTCTTTATAACAATGTATGTAAATTGCTAGCCAATATTTCCCCTCTTCACCATTCTTTTTAAAGATTAAAGTGGTCAAATTTTCCTACATGTGGACCATCAATAACTTCAGCTTTTGTCGGGAGGAAATGGGCGAGGTCATCAAAAGTTCAACATTTTCATCAGGAGCTAATGATAAATTAAAATGGTAAGGACCACCAAAATGCCAGATAAGGAACAGCAGAAGGTACATTCATTGATATGTGGGTCTCAGAGCTGGGTTTGCAGTTATACCTTAGCCTCATATTCATTTAGAGCCATTGTTGAAGTTGCTAATGTTCTGTTTCAGAACTGTCACCTGTAAAATGTCATAGTAAAAGACCGGTTCCATAAAGTTAAGGAAAGAAAGTGCTACATTCATCTGTTGAATCTTAGTTATCCATTTGTAAGTGTGGCTCACCAACTTCCTGTGATCAGCTGCAAGAAATCAAAATGTCATTGTTTAATAGTCTATAGTAAATGCAGACAAAAACATAACTAGTGTAGTACAACTATCAACCAGGGTATGATTTTTCAAAAGAAAACAATCTGTATAGAAAGTTGTTTCACTGGGTATAGTTGAATGATTTATATAGAGAAAATGAACATAGTCTTTCTGCTTTTGCAGGTGTTTGCGTGTGAACCCAAAGGGCCTGGATGAAGAAAGTAAAGATTATCTCTCACTTTATCTGTTACTGGTCAGCTGTCCAAAGAGTGAAGTCCGAGCCAAATTCAAGTTCTCCATTCTGAATGCAAAAGGAGAAGAAACAAAAGCAATGGGTATGCATACCTAGTAGCTGGGCACTTATATTTTACCCCTTACTGTATATGCAAATAGAGCAGAAAATAAAGACTTCTGTTTTCCTTTCTTCTATATTTTTTTAAATGCCAACCTCTTTGTATGTTTCCAGAAAGCCAGAGAGCCTATCGGTTTGTGCAAGGCAAAGACTGGGGATTCAAGAAGTTTATTAGAAGAGATTTTCTTCTGGATGAGGCAAATGGGCTCCTTCCAGATGACAAGCTCACTCTCTTCTGTGAGGTAAGGAAAGATGTGGTGGAACATCATGGTTTCCTTTGGGAAGGTTTTCATAAAAATAGTTTTTTTTGTCTCAACTCCTGCTATGAATCCAATTTGTTCATCGTACAGTTGGGCTTTGGGGATGGAACTTTGAATATCTCCATTGTGGCTGAATGTACTGGATGGATCACTTCTTTCTGGAGGAGTTGGTTCTTGAAATACCTAGGGTCCAAGCCATTATGAGGTTTAGGTTACAGCCAGCATTTTGAAGCCTATTGGTAGCCATGTCATCCCTAGAAAAGTGGTATCATATGGCACTGGTGGCTCTCACCCACTAGCAGGAGTGTTGCTGTGTTTTGTATCAGCTACAGCTTCCAGGTAGTGTTCAGAGGCAACAAAACCAAACCCTTGTTTTAAGCTTTTTGTGACAAGTCTGTGAGTTTAGAAAACCAGATTTGACTCACAGACAGGAAAAATGTCATTGTTGCTGCTAAGGATGTTTTGGGTCCCATACTTAGGTGTTAATACCATATGCTCAGCTAATTCTCTCCAATTGTAGGTACCCCCAACTTTTTCACTTTAGGGGAAATATATTTTTGTTTTAATAAAGGAGAATATTTGTAGCTCAGGCTTGACATGAGGGGTCCTTGGTGCTCTCTGAGCTTGGTTGTTTTCTTTTGGAGACATTTCATTACCCAAACCAGGTAACCTCATCAGTGCTAGTAAGGAGTGCAGTTTGCTGTCAGTTTATATTCTAGTGGCTTGCCTGTCAGTGTTGGTGGGGGTGGTCTTAGAGGTTCTTTGGTTGGGCTGCTTACTGTTGGCTTCTTTGGCAGTTTCTTGATTGGGGTATTGTTTACTTAATTGTTGGTCTGATGTTAACCTTGGAGTTAATCTATGCTGATCTGGGTGCTGATTGCTGGTGGAGAGGTGCTTGAGTCTTTTTGTTCCTTTTGGGGCTGGGTGATCATCCCTTTTGCATAGTCTATAGATGTTGTTAATGTCTATGTGTCTATTGATGGCTGATTTGTCAGAGTGCCAGGCTGATCAGCAGAGACTACAATGGCAAACTAGAAATGCAAATCTACAGAAAAACCACCCATACTAACCAGGTGCTCCACTACCAAACCAACAACCCAACCTCCCACAAGAGAAGCTGTGTAAGGACTTTATTTAGATGAGCCCAAACACACTGCAGCAACCCAGAACAGCAGAAAAGGGAAATAGAGCATCTGTACAACATATTCCAACAAAATGGATATCCACACAACTTTATCAAAAAGTCCATGACCACTCAACCCAATACAGCACAACCAACACAAACGCTAAAAAGAATTACACTGCCATACATCAAAAATATCTCAGAAACCACCAACAGACTACTACAACCACGTGGAATCAGCATAGCCCACAAGCCAACTAAAGCCCTTCAAAACATCGTAAGCAGACCAAAAGACCCAACAACCCCAGAAGAAAAAACAGGATTTTTTTCTACAACATACAATGTAAAGACTGCAACAACTACTATGTAGGACAAACAGGCAGAAGACTGGCAGAATGCATCCACAAACACCAACCAGCAGTCAGAAGACATGATGAAAATTCTTTAATTTTACAACATATAGACAGATTTAACCATAGTTTCAATTGGGAAAATGTGACCATCCTAGACCAAGCCAAGTCCAAAAACGCCAGGGAATTTCTAGAAGCCTGCCACTCTGACAAATCAGCCATCAATAGACACATAGACATTAACAACATCTATAGACTATGCAAAAGAGACAACCAGCCCAAAAAGGAACAAAAAGACCCAAGCACCTCTCCACCAACAATCAGCATCCAGATCAGCATAGATTAACTCCAAGGATAACATCAGACCAATAATCAAGTAAACAATACCCCAATCACGAAACTGCCAAAGAAGCCAACAGCCCAATCAAAGAATGTTTAAGACCACCCCCACCAACACTGATGTTGTGGCTCCGTCCTGTGGGTCCCTCTCATCAGAGGAGGAAGGCTCTGAACATGAAGGAGAGGAGATGGCCAGGCCTCCCTCTCCAGGACCTTCCCCTCTGGTGCGGCCTTCGGTGCCTTCCGCCGAAGAGGAGATTGGCCAGGAGCCAGGTGCTTCTGGGATTGGCCAGGAGCCCGGTGCTTCTGGGATTGGCCA
>NW_015388772.1:0-1713 GCF_001527695.2 Protobothrops mucrosquamatus
CCTCTCTCCTTGGCTTTTTGCTCCCAGACGGTCTGGCAGCGAACAGCCAAAGGGAGTGGAGAAAAAAAACCTGATCCCATGTAAGAGGCAAGATTTTCTCGAATACTGCCATACTTTTAAAACTGTCTTTAAAGTTTACTTACTGCACGGAGCGTTCTGCTCCCCCCCACACGGAGTGTTCTGCTCCCGCAGCCCCAACACCCGCATGGAGTGTTCTCCTGCAGCCCCAACCCCTGCACGGAGCGTTCTTCCGTTGCCCCAACCCCCGCACGGAGCGTCCTGCTCCTGCCGCCCCAAACCCTCGCATGGAGCGAACTTTTAGAGACCACGTGTGCTGGGGCGATGGCATGTGCCCACAGAGAGGGCTCCGCGTGCCGCCTCTGGCACGCGTGCCATAGGTTCACCACCACTGCTCTAGTATCAACTCTTTGGTTTTAATATAATTTTTGTCAAATTCCAATTTAATCAGATTCCATTCAGATGGAAACAAATTTCCATTAAATAGGTTAAATCATTTATAAATCTAAACAAATCAATTCAAAGTCATTTCTATTGGTTAATGGTTATATAGGTGTGTTCCAGTTCTTCTCATATTTCATTTATTTAAAAAAATAACCTTATTTCTTACTGCAAGAATGGGTATTAAATTTCACATCCACCCCACCTTCCTCAAACTAGAATTCTAAGCAGAAAAAAAAGTTTAAAAGATCAGACCCCCTTTTTCTTTTCTGTCTCTCTCGCTCTTAAAGCAACACAGCCAGCTGGGGGTGGGGGGAAAGAGACAGGAAAAGAAGAAGAAATTACACAACAATTTCACCACTAACAAAATAGTTTTCTCTTCTTCACATGCATTTTCCATTTCACTTTTACAGCAACAACAACAAAAAATCTGCAGTTTACTGTTTCTTTCACAGTCTGGAATGGGGGAGAAACTCACACACACACAGGATCAGCATATCCACACATTCACTTCCATTCAAATTGCTTGTATAAACACTTTCACATACAGATATTTCATTTCATACTTTCTCCTGACAAACAAATAACTATTATTATAATTTCAAGGAACTGTTCAAAAGCCAATGAGCTCCTTCCCCCTCCCAATTTCCTTTGCTGTTAGAGCTTGCCTATTAACTTTCTTGCAAATGAGAAATCCGGCTATTTGTTTCACAACAGTGAAAACTCTCCTGTAGCCATACCTTTCAGAAACACGTCTTCTAAAACCCTCATGGAGTGTTTGTATTACTTCACGTGTTATGGCTTTATTCAACACCTGCTATCCATCAGGTAATATCCATTTTCCTTCTGTATTCTTTTCCGTTTGTTTTATTACTTGGTTTATTGTGGCAACCATCATCTTATTCTGTTGCCTAAATTTCTCTACATCCCTTTGCACATATACCTTTTGTGCCTCCTTTAACAAGTCATCTATACTTTTCCCTGTCCATCCCTCCAATTTTTGTAGTTTTTTGCTTATATCCAGCCAGGATTTTACCACAAATTGTATTTTTACTAGAAGAGTATTTGCTGGGTCATCTGGATCAGTTCCAGAATACTTCCTCATTCCGTCTTTCAGTCTTTGGAGGAATGTAGCTGGAGATTCTTCTTTTTCTTGTTCTATCATTAAAGCTTTACTCATGTTCTGTGCTTTTGGAACAGCTTCTCTTATTCCTCTTATCAATAATACTCTCATATCTTCCATGTTTTGTCTAT
>NW_015388772.1:2490-6251 GCF_001527695.2 Protobothrops mucrosquamatus
TCTGCTACCCCTATTGGATCTTCTATCATGCTTTTCATTTCTTTCTTAAAGGCGCGTAATTCAGATGCCTTTAAAGGCTCATGTACAAAACTGATACGGGCCTGTCCTTGGCCATCTACTCCATTGGGTACTTCTCTTAAAGGAAAAGCCTGTAGTGGTTTATCCTTAAAGGGAAAATTCTTTATATCTTTCTTCAATTTTTCCAATTCTTTTACTAATACCTTATAGGGTCCACCTCTCAACTCCCTGGGCTTGTGTTACAGGAGCTGGTAGGGGTGGTGGAATAGGTATTTGTACATTTGTTGGTTGTGGTGGATTAGGATTATAAGGTGGGGGTAAATATTTCATGGATTTTTCATCATCTTCTTCTTCCTCTATTTCATTCTTCTCTTCTTCTTGTAAATATATTGAGGTTATTTTATGAGGGCTAGGGCCACTCATAGTCAAGGTGACTCATCTGTCTGGGTTCCAAATTAAAGCATAGTCTAACTCATTGACTAATGATCTACATGTTTTCCTTGACACTCATATAAATTCTGACAAGCAAAATAGTCATTTGTTCCTAATCTAGGCCACTCTACTTTTTCATCTTCCCACCAGACAAAACAACACAAATTAACCATATCTTCCTTGGTTATGTCTAGTTTACTAATTATTTCATTATACGGCGGTTTTCCCCAATTACTCAACAAAATCCCTAATGGACTTTCTTATCTATATTTAATTTGGGGTTCCTCCTTATTTTTCTCAAACACTTCTTTCCTGGAGTACTCCCTGTGTTGCCCATACTGGTTTACCGCCCCGTATATTCTAATTGAGACTTCACATATATTCCTTAATTCACTTCCCCCTGATCCCCCTAGATATGCACTCGCGTGAATCTAGAGTTATCAGAGGTCCACTTTCGCTAAGCGGATACTTGGGACATCTCACACACTCCCAAACTGTCTCAAATTCACACAGGTCTACCCAGTCTTCCCACCGACTGCCTAGGCAGTGTATACTGGCCACCCCAGAACACTTACCTAGGTCCGTGCACGGAGTTGCCCAGTTCCCGGAAGCCAGCAACACACACACTGGTTCAATTCGTATCTCTGTCTAATATCAACTCTATGGGTTCGCCGAGGAAAGCGTTGCTGCTCCTTTACCAACAAGATGACATAGACTGTCAAAATCGACAGGGCATGCCTTCCAAGTCACCTTCCAGATCCGGTGCAGACAAATGATCCCGGTCTCGAGCCCCACGTTGGGCGCCAGAACTGTTGGTAGAAATTCTAGCCCACTGAATAACACCAAACAGCAAGTTGAAATTAGACAGAGATTTATTGGATTCAACGGTTTGCAAAGTGTGGTGGACTCCAAATAAATATTTGAGCCACACCTAGTCACAGCAAAAACACACATTATATACATTCTATCCCGATGCCTTGGCCCCTCCTCTGAGGTTACAATCTTATCAGAGCCGCCTAAACAAAATATATTATCCCTGCCCCCTTACTATTTTCCTTTACCAATTCCCTTATATGTACTTTATCATGAAATCCTACAGTTCAGTGTGGAAATCCTATAGCCTACGTGCAGAACTCTTACAAGGTACGTGTACATGTAGAAATTGTGTAGAAATCTTGCAGTCTACGTGTAGAAATTTTGTGTAGAAATCTTACTGTCTGCGTGTAGAAATTTTACAGAGTACGTGTCACTTAACTTTACTTTTTATTCTAAAATTTTATTCCTAACAAGGATATATGTCTGGGTTGGCAGAACATATGTGGACACACCTCTAGCACATTACAGTTAATAACTTTGTGTTCTGGTCTTGTGCAAGTTCCTATTTTTTTTAAAAAAGAAAACAGTGTTCATAAGAAGGCTGTAAACTAGGTAGGTAATGACTGTTCCACAGTGGAGTTCAGCATCAACTGATGATGTGCAGATATCAAGATGTGATGGATGAAAACAGTTCCCACATTCAGATGGACCTTCTGCATTGTATTTAGGTGTATCCTTAAGTGAGGTGCTATCCCACTATGTATGATATATAGTTGGGATACACTTCTGTATATTAAGGATTTGCACACAGAGAAATTATTTTGAATAAGGCTTTGAACCTCAACAATTATTTTTTAAAACCAATTAAATGGCCAAAGATTTAGTGATCAAGGCAGTCTAGAAACCGGGAGACCAGTTCTAATCCTGCCTTAGGCATGATACCAACTGTGTGACATTGGGCCAGTCACTCTCTCAGTCCTAGAAAACAGACAATGGTAAACCACTTCTGAAATCTTGCCAAGAAAAAAATCTTGCCAAGACTTGTCCAGGTAGTTGCCAGGAGTCAATAGTGACTTGCAGGCATACACATACTACACACAAAATACTTAGAAGTTTGCTAAATCTTAAGAGATTTATCTACATCTTGCAAGATGTTAAGAAAACTAAAATTTGTTGAAATTGGTGATATTTTGGACACATGTATCCTACTGCAATATAATACAGTAATATTTTACATTATATTAGCGTCCATACCAAAGATTACTGCAGTACCCTGACAGATCATCAGTCATTCTTAGATTATAGGTTAGGAATCATTATTGTAGTGAAAATGCTCTGTTCATTATGTTGCATTAGTGATATATGACCATGTACGAATCAACTCTGAAGTAAAAGGTAATTTGCCCAAACTGCCAAGTGAACAAGATGGATAGTTTTAACCAAGGTGAATTAAATATTCAAAAATAAAAAGTGATTTAATTTAAACTTCCCATTTTGAAATGTTTTCTGAATAGGCCCAGATGGCTATAACACAAAGTACACAGGCTATGTTCCACATCATGCATGTGGTTTGTTTGGTTTTAGCTTGGTATATTGTCTGAACGCCAGCCATTATGGTTTATTGATCACCAAACCTATGAAGAAAGCACCTAACTGTCATAATATAAGCCATGGTTAAGCAAATAATGGCTTAGCACAATGTAGTAAGCCATTATTTGCTTAGCTTTTGCTAGCACAAAAGAGCCTTCGTGACACAGTGGTTAGAATGCAGTACTGCAGGCTAACTCACTGCTCACTGCAGGAGTTCTATTTTGAACGGCTCAAAGTTGACTCAGCTTTCCATCCTTCCAGGGTCGGTAAAATGAAGACCCAGATTGTTGGGGGCAATATGCTGACTCTGTAAACTGCTTAGAGAGGGCTGTACAGCACTATGAAGCGGTATATAAGTCTAAGTGCTATTGCTGTTGTTATGTGCTCCTAGCTACTTTCCTTTGTGACCAGAGGCAAGCTCGCCTGACCAATAACCAGCCAAGACACAGTGAAGGCCTTTTGTTTCGTTTATTGCAATAAGTGGGGAGAGAAGCTATCAAAGCTTGGTTCTCTCCAAAGTTTTAACCCAAAATATTTCCTTCTTTATACATCCCTTGTCCTGGCTGCCACATCCCTCCTCTTTCCCCATTGGCTGAGGTACTACGTGGTTACACTCTTTCCGACCGCCTCCTATATATTTCCTGCTACATACTAAATCATACATCACATGTACATTAAAATTAGGAGATAATTTATGCAAGGTGTATCAGTTAATATTAATCAATTAATTGCGCATGCTCAGTTGCCTGAGTTCTGGCCCCCTTTTTTATGACTTCTTAGAAAAATAGGTTCTTTCCTGTTTTGCTAGTTATCTTCTATTACAGATGTTTTCTTCTTCCTTTTCCCACTCTTAAGACCCAGCTATTTTTGCCTACATATTTCCTTTACATCCTTTCTTTATGTTA
>NW_015388772.1:6526-11369 GCF_001527695.2 Protobothrops mucrosquamatus
AGGAGCTTTAGCCACTTTCCTGATTCCTTTTGCAATATCCATTCTGCTTCATGATTGTCATCTACCTTTAAATCCCACAAACAAATTTTTACCTTTATTTCCCAGGCTGCTCTGGTGTGTTGTCTTCAGTAATATTAGAAGTAGAATCCACCCCTCATGATTATTACACAGTATTTCACACCCACAAATTGATCCACAACTTCAACAATAATAACAGCTACAGCAATCACAGTGACAATAACAAAAGATATACATTTACCACCTAATTCTTACAATTTAAAATTCTACGTTTTCAGTTTCTAATGGTATGACTTCTGTCTTATTCATTTTATTTGTAACCACTTTTACTTCTCTGATGAGTCACCACCATCTTTGTTCTTCCTCTGGGGTCACCTGAAATTCTAATAGAGATATTCAAAATAGGTAGGGGTTCTAGTCCACTACCCCACGGGTTGGCAACCCGCGGCTCTTTGAGCCATCTCCTGTGGCTCCGGAGCCTCCTCCACCATTTGCAGAGAGAGAGACAGAGACAGAGAGGCACTTGCGCTTCCCTTCCCTTCACAGATCGCCGCCGTGAAGTGGCCGTGGGACAGGTTGCGCGCACCCCCTGGCTTACTTGTACCAGGTGGAGGGGCTGGCAGGGGCCGGTCAGGCAGAGCAGCCGCAACATCGCGGCCAGGGCCAGCGGGCCGCGCGGCACCAGCCTCCCCAGCGGCTACATCTCATGGGCGGAGGGCGACCCCAGGAAGCGCGGAGTCCCGGCTTCCTCACCCTCCTCGTCCCCTTCTTCCTCCTGCTGCCCCCCAGGCGGCAGTCCCAGCTGGGGTGGCGGCTGGCGAGGGCATCGGCGTCCCCGGGCCGCTCCCTGGGCAGCCAAGCCGGCCACACGTCTCCCCGGGCCAGTCCAGGTGGCAGTCCCGGCTGGGGCAGCGGCGGCGGCTTCCTCGCCCTCCTCCTCCCCTTCTTCCTCCTGCTGCCCCCCGAGCGGCAATCCCGGCGGGGGCATTGGCGTCCCTGGGCCGCTCCCTGGGCAGCCGAGCCGGCCACGCGTCTCCCCGGGCCGGTCCAGGCGGCAGTCCCGGCTGGGGGGGCATTGGCGGCTTCCTCGCCCTCCTCCCCTTCTTCCTCCTGCTGCCCCCCCCGGTTACCGCCCTCCCTGCAAGGTAGGCAAAGCCGCCCCTGGCCGTGATGATGTTGCCGGGAGCAGAGCCATCCATACTAGAGCTGGACGGGGGGCATGTCTCGCCTTAGGCTCCACTGTTCAATCAAGTGCCCTTTTCCCCATAATAATAATAATAATAATAATAATAATAATAATAATAATAATAATAATAATAATAATAATAATGATAAAGTTGGAAGGGACCTTGGAGGTCATCTAGTCCAACCCCCTGCTCAGACAGGAAACCCTATACCATTTCGGACAAATGGATGTCCAGTTTTTTCTTAAAAACTTCCAGTGTTGGCGCATTCACCGCTTCTGGAGGCAGGTTGTTCCACTGGTTAATTGTTCTAACTGTCAGGAAGTTTCTCCTTAGTTCTAGGTTGCTTCTCTCTTTGGTTAGCTTCCACCCGTTGCTCCTTTTCCTGCCTTCAGGTGCTTTGGAAAATAGCTTGACTCCCTCTTCTTTGTGGCAGCCCCTGAGATATTGGAACACTGCTATCATGTCCCCCCTCGTCCTTCTCTTTGTTAAACTAGACATACCCAATTCCAGCAACCGTTCCTTATATGTTTTAGCCTCCAGTCCCCATGTGTGCGTGTGTGCGCATGCGCGCACATTTTGCGGCTCCCAGTTTTTTCTTTTGTGAGGGAAACGGGTCCAAGTGGCTCTTTCACTGTTTCAGGTTGCTAACCCCTGCATTGCCCATTCAAGTCCTTTTAAACGTGGCTTTCAGTCCTTGTCCTGGAATGACCGTCCAACCTCTTTCAGGTCCAGTCACCACCTTTGCTCGTGTGTAGTGAGTCCAACCCTTCTCAGTCCTCTGGACAGCAGATTTAACATAAGGAACTTCCCTTCTTTGGTTGTAGAAGTTCCTCCTTCCATTTACGAATCAGCACCCACTGTCCCGGCTGGATCTTATGGACAAGAAATTCCAAAGGAGCTGTTTGCACCACCAAGCCTTCCTGTCAAAGAGAAGACAGAGACCCCAGTACTTGTTCTACATTTAGCTATTTGTCTCCCTCCTTTGGGAGCCTTAACCCTTTATTAACCCTTTTACATATCAAACATCCCTCTAGCCCTTTGGGCTATCCCATAAATTCCAAGGGTAGCATAGAATTTCAAATACATTTCTACCTATGCTTTAATTCCCCAATGATTCCCCTCATATAGTTTTTGGATCACCATTCTTGCAGTACCTTGTGATAACCACAGAATCCCCTTAAAACCATTTTTGTTGTTTGGTAATTATAAATCTACTATAGCCTCAATCCTTTTACTATTTTCCTTTCCCCTTCAACTATAATATATTCTAGATATTTTACTTCCTTTCATACCAATTGGGCTTTATTTCTTAAACACCCTCAGTCCTTTCTTCTGCCAAAAAGTTGCTTTCCCATTTCTTTATAATTTCCAGAATAAGATCTTACAAAACTGGGAAGCTACATAAAAATGTATTTGCTTCCACAGCTTAAAAGTGGAGGAAAGAAAAGAAAGAAAAAAATCATTTGTCCTGTATCAGATAGACTATACTTATCCATGGAAGCTCTATCAAAAATTGTCACATTTTTCTTTCTCCTCCCCCTTTCACCCTGATTAGATACCATGTTACAAAAATATAACTCAATAAACTTATTGTAAATAACACATTCAGGATTTTAAAAGGTAAAGCACATAGGCTCACCAATTAGCATTGGGCCAACATTTCTGGAATGCCTTTTGTCTCAGGCAGACATCAAACAGGATAGCTAAGAAGACAAAAGATGGTCTCCCCCTTCCCCCACTCACCAAACCAGACAGAGCAAAAATTTATACAAAACCTTTGCTTGAAACAGCCCTCAGGAGGAAAATTGCCATAACATTTACAGAAGTGGCTTGCCAAAACCTCCCTCCTAGGGCTGAACAAAAATAAACCAGCCCCAAAACACTCAGCCATCCCTCATGGCCAAAGCAGGATTTGAACTCAAATCCAGCCTTGCAGCCTGTGGCTATCACTGAAGCATGCCACACATACAAAAACAAAATATCAGAGTTCGATGGGACATTAGAGGTCCTCTAGTCCACGGGTCGGCAACCCGCGGTTCCGGAGCTGCATGCAGCTCTTTGAGCCATCTCCTGCGGCTCCGGAGCCTCCTCCGCCATTTGCAGAGAGAGAGACAGAGACAGAGTGGCACTTGCGCTTTCCTTCTCTCTCTCTCTCTCATTCGGACTTGCCCCCTCGCGGGGCCCCTGATTGGCCCTGTGCCCGGGTGCCCCGCCCCCTGGGAGAAGGGGCCAGGAAGTCCCTTTCCCGGGCTGGTCCCGTCCGAGGTGCACGTGGCCGGGGAGCCGCATGGGGAAGCCCTGGGATTCCCGCTGGGAGCGGCCCGCCGGAGCCTCCGCTCAGCGGGCCAGCCTTCCCACAAGCCACGGCCCCGAGGGAGAGCAGCCCCTGAGATCGCCAGCCGGCGCGACCATTGGCCAAGCAGCAGCAGAGCCGGAGACGGAGGGTCAGTGGTGGGGGGGAGGGAGGGGGCTCTGAGTCCGCAGATCGCCACCGTGAAGTGGCTGTGGGGCAGGTTGTGCGCACCCCCCGGCTCACTTGTACCAGGTGGAGGGGCCGGCAGGGGCTGGTCAGGCAGAGCAGCCGCAACATCGTGGCCAGGGACAGTGGGCCACGTGGCACCAGCCCCCCCAGCGGCTACATCTCATGGGGCGGAGGGCGAGCCCGGGCAGCGCGGAGTCCCGGCTGGGGCGGTGGGGTTTTCCTCGCCCTCCTCCTCCCCTTCTTCCTCCTGCTGCCCCCCGGGCGGCAGTCCCGGCTGGGGTGGTGGCCGGCGGGGGCATTGGCATCCCCGGGCCGCTCCCTGGGCAGCCGAGCCGGCCACGCGTCTCCCGGGCCAGTCCGGGTGGCACTCCCGGCTGGGGCAGCGGCGGCGGCTTCCTCGCCCTCCTCCTCCCCTTCTACCTCCTGCTTCCCCCCCGGGCGGCAATCCCGGCTGGGACAGCGGTGGCTTCCTCGCCCTCTTCCTCCCCTTCCTCCTGCCGCCCACCGGGCGGCAGTCCCGGCTGGGGCGGCGGCGGCTTCCTCGCCCTCCTCCCCTTCTTCCTCCTGCTGCCCCCCGGGCGGCAGTCCCGGCTGGGGCGGTGGCCAGTGGGGGCATTGGCATCCCCGGGCCACTCCCTGGGCAGCCGAGCCGGCCACGCGTCTCCCCGGACCGGTCCAAGCAGCAGTCCCAGCTGGGGGGGGCGGCGGCGGCTTCCTGGCCCTCCCCTTCTTCCTCCTGCTGCCCCCCCGGTTACCGCCCTCCCTGCAACGTAGGCAAAGCTGCCCATGGCCGCGATGATGTCGCCAGGAGCAGAGCCGTCCATACCAGAGCTGGTATGTGTGTGTGTGTGCACGCGCGCATTTTGTGGCTCCCAGTTTTTTCTTTTGTGAGGGAAACGGGTCCAAGTGGCTCTTTCACTGTTTCAGGTTGCCGACCCCTGCTCTAGTCCATGCCACACATGCTCAAGATGGCGGATCGTCAGCGGAACGCTCCGTAAGGATTTCGACCCGGCAAGTGGACATGGGGTGTTTTGGGGGTGCCTCGGGGGGGCTTGCGGTGATGAGCGGGTGGGCGAACCCCCGCTCGGTCCCGTTCTAGCCCACCCGGCCCGTTTTAGGCCCGCCCTGACCCGTTCGGCTCCCCTCTAGCCTGGGC
>NW_015388772.1:12536-23352 GCF_001527695.2 Protobothrops mucrosquamatus
GGGGCAGGGATAATGTATTTTGTTTAGGCGGCTCTGATAAGATTGTAACCTCAGAGGAGGGGCCAAGGCATCGGGATAGAATGTATATAATGTGTGTCTTTGTTGTGACTAGGTGTGGCTCAAATATTTATTTGGAGTCCACCACGCTTTGCAAACCGTTGTATCCAATAAATCTCTGTCTAATTTCAACTTGCTGTTTCGTGTTATTCAGTGGGCTAGAATTTCTACCAACAAACCCCTTACTGAAACAGGATACTATCCATTTCAGACCCTATCAATTTCTACCCTCCTCCCAAAAACCTCCAATAATGAAGCATCCACAGTTTCTGGAGACAATTATCCCACTGATTAATTATTCTTACAGTCAGGAAATTTTACCCAATTTCTGTTCTTTAAAAAAACAAAACAAACAAACATGCAGACAGAAACTGCCTCCTCCTCCTTTTTCTTCTTCTTCTTCTTCTTCTTCTTCTTCTTCTTCTTCTTCTTCTTCTTCTTCTTCTTCTTCTTCTTCTTCTTCTTCTTCTTCTTCTTCTTCTTCTTCTTCTTCTTCTTCTTCTTCTTCTTCTTCTTCTTCTTCTTCTTCTTCTTCTTCTTCTTCTTCTTCTTCTTCTTCTTTTCTTCTTTCTGCATCTCTTACTTTTCCAAGGCAGAAATTCTTGGGTTAAAAAAAGTAACAAACTAAACATGTTTAAAAGGATTGCTCAAAAATTTCACCCCCCTTCAATAGCCCTTCCACCATGGGCTTTAAACCCATTCTTCCTTCCAACGTAATGTTATACTGTATCTGGTGAATTACTTCACCAGGGTTCTTTAAAGTCACTTTTAAAGGATCCATGTGTACCCCTCTTCTATTGCCCTCTTGGGCCCATATAAGAGGGTCCACTTTTCCTTGAGCTTCCTCACTCAAGGTCATAATATTTACAATTATTTCTCTTTCATTCCCCATAATAACAACCCCCAATTTACCAATTAAGTACCCCCTGGCCAAATTGCAGCTCCCTTTAACCAATACAAAGTTCAGGTCCTTTTACTACTGTCTGGACCATAGCAGGTTTAAATATTGTTGCTTCTACTACATGTCCCCAATTCCCTGATCCTTAATCTTCCCTTTCCCAATTTGCATTCCTGGAGGTATATAGTTCAGGGTAAATCTCTGGTGGCTCCAGAATCCACCGAGTACACCCTTTCCTCCTCCAGGGATCCAACCTTTAAGGTTTATCAGGGGTTCCTAAAAAGCTGGACCAAAAAACAGATTAGTCCCCTGACACCCCTAATCCTCAAAATTCACCACATTTGCTAGTTCTTCCCCTTCCTTCCTCTTAGGGCACTCATTTTCCCAGTGTCTTTCCTCCTTACAAAAGGCACATTATTTATTTATTTATTTATGGACTGGTGGGAAAAATTTTCTCCTCGGGGTTTATATCCTCTGGTGCCAACTGGCTGTCCTCACCCCCAGCCTGCCTTACTGATTTCCTGATTACTCTTCCCCATCCTTTTTGCTGGCCTGTTTGCAACAATTGAGCCATCATTTTTATCTTATCTTACGTTTATCTCTCTCCTCTTCTCTCTTCGCATATACTTTATGAGCCTCTTTTACCAGTAATACATCTTCTATTGTTTTAGTTTTCCATGTGTCTAATTTCTGCATTTTACCCTAATACCTTCCCATGCTTTCCCTACAAATTGATATTTCACAATCATTTGATGTCCTGGATTACCAGGATCCAAATGTTCATACTTTTGAAATTGGCTTTTTAATCTTTCTAACCATTCGGTTGGTGTTTCCTCCTTTCCTTGTTCTAATGACAGTGCCTTCTGAATGTTAAGACTCTGAGGCACTGCATTTTTAATACCTTCTATTAAATATCCCCTATAATCAGCCATAGCATTCCTCTCTGCACGCCTGTTACCATCCCACTTTGGATCTGCAACAGGGATCTCACCCTGTTCATTCTTTTGTGAAAACTTTTTCTTACACCGTTCCCTAACTGCTCACCTAATCATCCCTTTCTCCTCTGGTGTAAACATGTTAAAATGGGTTGCATTTCTCCCCATGAATATTCCATTGGTCCTATAAACATTTCTAACTTGTTTTCCTATTTCAATAGGATCTTCTATTAGTTTGGGCAATTCTTTCCTAAATTGCCTGATTTCAAAAGCTGTTAGGGGGGACCATTCCCCCCCCCCTTGGAGAGGGGTTTTCCCCTCTCTTGTCACCTTCCAAACTATAGGAACCTCAAGAAATACATAGCTTTCTACTTAACTCTTTCACACAAAATAGCAGATCAGAGTTCTCACCTTTCATCCTGGCCAGGCATAAAACTTCACACAGCTCCTTTCTCTCTCTCTCTCTTTCCCTCTCTTCCATCTGATTATTTCCATTCTTTTAACACCTTCTATTGTCCTTCTAATTACTAAGAAACTAGCCTTCTTCACCCTTTCTTGCATTTACACCAGACACAAAAAAAATTCCAAATGCTTCACCCCAGGCAAAACAATCATTCCTATTTTCAAGGAGCTTTTTCAAAGCCAATGAGCTCTATTTCCCAAATTTCCTTTTGGAATAAGGCCTTGTTTTGTTTTGTTGGAGGGTCTCTCCCCCCACCCTCCTCCCGGTCTTTAGAAATGAGTCAATACAAACACACAAACACAAAGACCCTTAAACATCATTTCCAGACCTTTGGAGGTTTGTGTCCCTTTAAATTTCTACTTTTACTTTTTTGGGGCAACTTGTAGCTTGTTCTCCAGGCATTGGGGAAATGCAAGGAGCGTTTCTGATAGAAATGTAATAGGGGACCTTAACCACTGCCTATCCATTCCCCACTGCTCTAAGCCAAGCTGAGAAGCCCAATTTAATTTATTGGCTGGCCAAACATGTACTTAGGCCAGGTATATACTGTAATGTATCATCCTTCCTCTATTCAAATGCCTTGTTTAAAGCATTGACTTAAAATACTTCAACATTCTCCCTAAGGGATTCCCATCTCCCTAAGGGGGTTCATTCCGGAATGGAAATACCTTTCTTCTTTTTCCTTATTGGCCGGCACACTGGCCGGGGAGGTATCCCTCCTCTTCAAACTCTTATTGCCCATTAATACCCATCTGATATATAGATACCCCTCTGGTATCTTCCCTGTCAGGCTGAGTTGAAGTCCTTAAGTCGGCCGACTTTCCCTTAGGTTTTCACTGGGTCCTGGCTTTTTGTCTCGGGATTTCCGATTCCTCCTTGTTTGAGCAGGGGCAATCCGACCTTTAGGGCTGGGAAAAACTTACCCAGGTGCGCACTCCCCTTTCGAATATCCCTGGCTGCCAAAGATGGAACGGATGTAAATCCCAGACGAGCCCCCAAGGCTGTTATGTGCTCCTGGCTACTTTCCTTCGTGACCAGAGGCAAGCTCGCCTGACCAATAACCAGCCAAGACACAGTGAAGGCCTTTTGTTTCGTTTATTGCAATAAGCGAGGAGAGAAGCTATCAAAGCTTGGTTCTCTCCAAAGTTTTAACCCAAAATATTTCCTTCTTTATACATCCCTTGTCCCGGCCGCCACATCCCTCCTCTTTCCCCATTGGCTGAGGTACTACGAGGTTACACTCTTTCCGACCGCCTCCTATATATTTCCTGCTACATACTAAATCATACATCACATGTACATTAAAATTAGGAGATAATTTATGCAAGGTGTGTCAGTTAATATTAATCAATTAATTGCGCGTGCTCAGTTGCCTGAGTTCTGGCCCCCTTTTTTATGACTTCTTAGAAAAATAGGTTCTTTCCTGTTTTGCTAGTTATCTTCTATTACAGATGTTTTTTTCTTCCTTTTCCCACTCTTAAGACCCAGCTATTTTTGCCTACATATTTCCTTTACATCCTTTCTTTATGTTAACCTTTCCTCTTTCCCACCATAGCTTCTCTACTCAGTAAATTTCCACTGCAGCAAATTCAATTTTAAATTTCTCTTTCAATATTAAATTTTGAAGACCTTTCTTTTACTTCTATCACTGTTGCTACTAACCTAATCGGAGTAGGTCAATCAGAGCAAGCTATTGATTGGTTTTAGTTTAATGTTTTGTGTAATGTTTATATGTAAATTGTGACTAATTGACTCATGGCTTACCATAATATGTAAACTAAGACTACTCAAATCACTAGTCTTATTCTCTCTTCCTGGGAGTATAGAGGAAGGAGTTTAAAATGGCTATACAGCATTAACATAATATGTAAATATGTGCCCCCTGATTCCACACACTTAACTTATCCTAGATCTGTCCAAATCGGCAGGACATTAAATATACATTTTGGAGCACATTCCAAAATGTATGATTGTACCGCAGATGCCATACAACTTCACCTATGTCTCTTTGTTGAAAGCTAAGATTGCACACACATGATAATAAAAGTCCAAAATGGACTTTTTCCCCCTCCTGAGGAAGCCTTCACATTTAGAATTTAGACTAGTGTTTCTCAACCTCATCAACTTAAAGATGTGTAGACTTCAACTCCCAGAATTCCCCAGCCAATATGGGAGTTGAAGTATACATGTCTTAAAGCTGCTGAGGTTGAGAAACAATCCTTTAGACTAGTGGTTCTTGACCTTTTCTTCACCATGGACCCCCTTTAGATACCTTTTGTGGCCACCAACTATGGCCATGGACCCCCAAGATTGAACTCAAGATTTAAATCATAACATTTCTTCATACATATTCATTGTTTAGAATCCAAGCACATAGTAATTAGTTGCATAAAATAGGAAACAATCATGGTGTCCTTGGATAAGCTCAGCAAGAGATTTCCTAATTGCAGGGACAGACAACCTGGTACCTTCACAAGTTTTGAACTTCAATTCTTATTAGGGGGTGGCAGCATAGACCATAGGATGATTGTGGGAATCGTGATCCCAAACATCTGGAGGGCTCCAAACTGCCAACTTTTACCCCTAGCAATTATAGTAGTTGCACTGGTTAATGTTGTAACCCAATAAAACATTCTAGCAGGAAACACAATGTAGGTGACAAAATTGTATCGCTATAATATATAATCTCAGAAGTTGGGTGTTTTTACTAATAGTTATTAGTCAAGTAAAAATTAATTTATGCAGAAAAGCTATTAGGATGAGCTCCCACAATCCCAGCCAGTAAATTGGCTGAGGAATTATCTGTTAAAAGCCATGCATTTAGAAGGCAACAAGTTAGACAAGGTTGCCACTCAGAAAATGGGCACGGTATCGTATATCAAATAAACCCAGTGCTTTTTTTCTAAAAAAAAAAAAAAGGTGCCAGAACTCACACACGTCATACAACCCGCCTTGCCTACCCTACAAGGTTCCATCCAAAAAAGGTGCCGGAACTCCGTTCTGGGCGTTCTATGAGAAAAAAAGCCCTGAATAAACCTGTTTATGTTTACATTTCAATCTGAATCTTTTATTTCATAATGAGTAGCTCTAATGGATCTGAAGTGCCCTTTATCACTATAATATAAACATTTGTTTATATGCAACCTGCATGGGGAGAACTTTTATTCTAGAAATGCAAACATTTAGGAACTGAATGTATTTTCTGGAAGAATGATGGGAGGGAAGGGGCAAATAGGGAAGCCTGAGCCCTAGGGGAGACTTTTGAAGAAGTTTGAACACAACTTTGCAGCTTTATGGATCTGAACTTTTTTGCTGCTCCAGATGGCTACTAGGAGCATATTAAAATGGGCTGTATAAAAAAATAATAGGTTTCATGCATTGCTAAATGGCTAATTCCAGTGGTGTTTGGAATATGCTCCAGAATATTTATTTAAAAGAAAAAAAATCAAAGAGCATTAAGGCCTCTCTTGGAATTCTTTTGTCATTACTATACAGCTGGTCCTTGACGTATGCCCATAATGGAGCCTGCTCACCTTGGTTGTAAGTCATAACAGTCATAAATTGGGTCATCCACATGACTAACTCAATTTTATGACTTTTTTTGCAGTGCTCATTAAGCAAACAAATAGTTCGCTAAGAGCTGATTTTGCCAAAAAAATTGAAGTAAATCCCACTTTTTGGTGAAATCACAATCATGTAATCGTGGGATGCTACAAATGGCTGTATATGTGAGCCAGTTGCCAAGCACCAAAAGTGCTTTCATGTGATCATGGTGGGAGGCTGGCCATCAGAACTTCAGAACCAAGTCATAAGTATTCCCATGGAGGTCCATCATAACTTTGAACAGTCACTAAGCAAGTAATCATAAGTTGAGGACTATGTGTATTACTCATGAAGCAACTGTTACAATTCTTGATTATCTGCTGCCATCCTAGCGGGAATCTACATTGCTTCTGCTGTCCCTCTTGCAGAGTGAGCCATGGCATTCCATGGCCACAGACTAGATGCACTGAACAATCTGTGGATTGCATTGGACACTTTCGTTCAAAGTTACTGAGAACAATTGGGGGCTAATTTTGGAACATTCCATTATCAGAGCATTGCATCTTGAAACCTTCTGGAATATTGGAAGAGTCCTAAAACATGTCACGGCAATCTTTGAAACACAGTGACTACCAAAGACTGTAGCTCACTGGTAAAGTACCTTTTTAAAAGACTTTTATTTTAAAACATTTTTTATATAAATAACTCAAGGCAGCAAACATGCACAATACTCCTTCCTCCTCCTATTTCCTCAACAACAACCCTGTGAGGTGAGTTTAGCCAGGAGAGAGTGACTGGCCCAAAGTTACCCAGCTGGCTTATATTCCTGTCTCATTTGGCTGTTGCTGGCCACTTGAAATCATGCCTGATTACATAATGAGTGGGGTCTAGATCATCAAGGTTGACTTCTTCACCTCTCTTGTGTTACCCTCTCCCAGCTTCAGTTCCCCTATCTGCAGAAAGCAAGGTGGTTTTCTGCAGTGAAATGGGGAACAGAAAACCATCTCAACTCCACAATTAAAACTCCGTTCAAATCAAGGCAAGGTATCTCACACATATCACAAGGTCACAAAACACCAAGCATATCAGTCTGTCTGCAAAAAAATCTAAAAGTTTTTTTTCCAAACATTTGGTCTATTAAAAAGCTGTTCAAAAAAAATTCTATTTTTGAGGTGATAGACTGAGAATTTATGTTATATGTTAACTCAAATACTTGGCATCTTTTGTGTATCCAATGTCTCACATTTACAGCAAAGATTAATGGTGTGAGTGCTGGTTTTTAACATGCCCTGTTAACACTTTATAACAGTGGCCCCCAACCTTTTGGGCACCAGGGACTGGTTCTGTGGAAAGATGTTTTTCACAGACCGGAGGGGGCACGGTTTTGTGTGCTGCCTGCATCCCACAGATGGTACTTCACTTTGCGTGGACCGGTTTCTGGGATGCCGCAGACTGGTGTTGGTTCACAGACCAAGGGTTCGGGAGCCCTGCTTTATAACATGTTCATAGATGCACCACGGTCCAGAAGAGGTCTAGAAGCAGCTAAGTGTTGTTCATAGTAGAAAAATATGTTTGATGGATGGCAGCGTCCACATCTTTGTTAGCTTAAGTTCAAAGCAATTGGTGGTTCTTATATGCATGTTGAGTTCTTGATGATTTAGTTTCTTGGTGATTTTTTTTTCTTCCTGAGGATATTTCATTACCTAGCTAGGTAACATCACCAGTGCAGAGCTACTAGTATTCTCCACTGTGGATATACCTGACTGACTTAGCGTTCACTTGCTAGTTGGCAGCTGAATGAGAGAAAATGTGGCTACATTGGAAAGTGTTGTATCTGGATATCCACATCTTCTCTGTTTAGGTTAGTTCCAGTTGTGCAGTCATCATTTGATGGTGTCATTATCAAGTGAGGAAGAATGAAAGTGACATCACCCAATCAATGTAATAAATACTTTTTCCTAATTGACATATCCCCTGATGTCTTTGTCTTTTGTTCCAGGTGCCATGACAGAACTCCAGGAAGTGCAGATCACTGAAGAAAAGCCACTACTGCGAGCCCCAGGAGCACCTGATCCTGGCAAGGTCAGTACAAAGTGTGTATGTAGGAAACCGTCTCTCCCCATCCTTCTGCTGCTGCTTTTTTCCCCTTCTCATCAGCGTATTTCCAAATTGTGTCCAGTCCTGCTTCTTTCCTTCCTTACCGGTCCTACTTCTTTTCCATCTTTGCTCAGCAGTTGCATTCATAACTGCCTTGTTCAAAACCTACCTTATAGGTTTATCAGTCTGGCAGTAGTTTTCCAGGTTTTCAGTTTTCCAGGTTTTTGCCCATTACTTAGAGCTGCAACCTTTTAAAATAGAGATGCCAGAAATTGATGATTCTATGTATGCCACCCTTCCTTTACTACTAGCTAAAAACTCCTCCTCTGTCATGTTGCAAACTTTCTAGGGCCAGATCCATGCATTGTCAAATGCCTGTCTCTTTAAAAGAAAGATAAACAGTGCATGCTTTTCTTTAATATTGTTGGCTTGCAGTTCTCACCATTCCTTATCACTGGTCATGCTGTCTATGGCTATTTGGCAATATTTGGAGAACAACTTGTTGGTCATCCTTACTTTGCAAGTCTTAGAGGTGAAGATGTAACAGCTGTTACGCTCTTATTGGAGAATGATCAAACCTGTATCTAATTCCAGAACAGCAGTAGGTAATAAATTATAATTAAGTGTATATCTAAATATAATTCTTAGCTGAGACAAGAGAACCTGAGATCTTCTTGTAGTTGCTGTACTTCAACAACCTATAGTCCCTGCTAAGAAGGCCTGTTGGTGAAAAAGGCAATATGGTTTAGTATGCATCTGGAGAGAGACAAATTTTCCACAACTTGAAGCTAACAGTATAGGTTTTATACAATCACTGGAATCCTATCAAGCATGATACACTAATATTCCTAGATTATTTCGATACAACATTAAAAGATTAAAAGCTACTTGGAAATACTGTTAGCTGATTAGGAGAGAAGAGAATCAGCTTGACCTATTTATGTTCCTTTAACAGCTATTTGGATATACAAAATTCAGCAGAGAAAGCTTTCCGCAGCCTAGATCAGTGTTTCTCAACTTTGGCAGCTTGAAGAAGTATGCATTTCAGTTCCCAGAATTCCCCAGCCAGCATGCTGGGGGCTTTGAAGCCCACACATCAAGTTACCAAAGTTGAGAAACACTGCCTTAGATGCATATACAGTGACCTGCACATCATGACTATTGAAGACACTAGTACAAAGCCAATGGAAAAAAGTGGTGGTTGTTTTCCAAGCAGTTGCTAAGGGCAGTGCCAGGAATAAGTATAATCAATCTGCCAGGGTCCTGCTTCCTCAAGGCCTACTTTTAACTTTCCCTGGAACTTCCTTTTTGGTATTAAAGCATTCAGCTAATGACAATAATAAGGACAAAAAGGACATCTTCTAATTGCCCTATGTTCTTCCAGTGGGGAACAGCAAATAACTATAGACAACAATGGAGCTGGCAAAGAATTAGACCTCTTATTGAGGGGAACCAATGAAAGGAGGAAAAGATCCTGCATGTTCCATAGGATATTTCAGCAAATTTTGGACATACCAAATTTTCTGAAAGTTTCTAGTTTCAACTCAGCTGAGAAAAATGCAGGAACTTCTTTCACATCTGAATAAACCTGCATCCTTCATTCTCCATTATCAAATGCTAGTATAATAATTGGTAAAGGACATTGAATAGACTTGATCCTTAAATAGTGGCATAAACCTCCATCCATGCTACACATAGAGCAGGTGCTTTAAATTGATTTTAGATAAGAGATATATCTATAACTTAAATTATCATATGGTGGTTGATTGCAAGATGAACAAGGATTTTGAAGGCATACAATAAAACTTGGCTGAAATTAGTAAACATTGAGGAAGGTGAAAATCTAGAACCCAGTGTGTTATACACCATTCTTTGAGCTCTCAGCATGAAATAACATAAGCACAATAATAAATAAATGGAAGTGCATGCTTGCCTTTCTCTGTATATTTTCAACAGTGGAAATTTTGCACATTATTGTAATGTTGTTGAGGAAGATCAGTAAGTGAAACATGATCAGCCTGTTGAAATCTTCTGGAGTTGCTCAAACTAGAAGGGGTAATTTAAACTTCTTTGGCAGACCCCCTCTTCTAAAGATTCCCTATTAAAAGATATAATTACAGTTAGTTGCCACCTCCTGACATGCCCTAATTTGTCTAGCTGGGGACTTCTAAGTCATTCATCTGGGTCTGCAAAACAGAAAAGGAGATACTTTGACCAAAGTCAGCACTGCGGAACTTTAAAAAAAACATTGTGCCAATTCTGAAACACAAGGTATGGCCATGCAGTCTCATATATAGAGGAAGTTTTAGAAACAAAATTCCCTTTTTAAATGAAAAGAGGTTTATTGGGAACAAGTAACATATGAAAAATAAGCCAATAATCACACAGGGAATTCCAGGTAAAATCAATACCACCAGCCTAACTAAATTAGTTATCATTAGCCTATAAGCTTCGGCATATGTTGGCTGTTTAATTGCAGAAAAGATGGATTGGAGAGAGTCATCTGAGCCTGATATTTGGATGTTGTTAGGCAGGCCTTCCTTGCTACATCTTTTCTCCTTTTCCCATGAATGCTATCTTTGTTATTACAAAAATGTCAGGGGAAAGGCATTCTCTTTAGAAAGTGTTAGTAGTAAGTCTTCATCCTGGTTCATCCAAGCCGGGAATAAATAAGCAAACATGGCAACTGCTTTGGGAAGAAGGTTACAGTTTATTGCAGAAGACAGATAAGCAGCAGAGGAGAAGAAAAAGAGAGAGAGCACATGGGTAGAAGGCCTTTTTATACCCTCTAGCCTTGCCTGGAAGTTTCCTGTTCCTGTGGCA
>NW_015388772.1:26203-29358 GCF_001527695.2 Protobothrops mucrosquamatus
TTCTTTTGTCTTGAGATCCCTGGCTCCAAACTTTCTGATGGTTCCACATCTGCATATGTATAAGACCAGCTACTGCCCTGGGCAGAGATGAGGCCAGGTTTGGTTTCTGCTTTTCAAAAAATGCTTTTAAAAATCCTTTTGGTGAACAATATTTTTCCTGCCTTTTTAATATTTCCTTCTCTGGGTTAACTTCCCACAAAAGGTTGAGCTTTCTAAAGATTCCATCTCTGATGTCATAGTCTAACAAGCAAATCAGGAAATTATAATCTGGTACCTGAACCCACATTCCTAACAACCCAGTGATTGGATGGCAAAGGTGCTGAATAATTTTCACAAACTATGCCATTATCCAAAAATACCTACCTGGGAGAGGCATTTTTAAGAGAGAAAAAGTATTAATTCTATTTAGGCCTCTCAGTGTGAGGGCACTAGATGTTTTATGTATAACGTCAGGTGCCCTTGAATTGTATCAAAAATGAAAGGTTTGTCACACACTGCAAATCATGAATTTGATGATATATAATATTTGATGAGGCTTAAAATTATTGCATGATATTTTTGTAATCAACATCTAATAATTGCTTGTACAGTCTGTTACAAAGGAAACCTTTTTGTAATTACTAACTTTGAATTTCCTAGTTCAGTTTCAAGTTTTGAGTTCTATGACACCTATACAACTACTAAAGGTACAGGAGTAGCCCCATATCTGGGGGAAAACACCACATATACAGAGACATCCTACTAATTGTAAGGCAATTTAGCCATTAGGAGAAATATTGCATAAGAATTAGTACTACTCACTCCCAGCAGTGGTTCTTGAATCCAGGGCATCACCGTAATTAATAATAGCAGATGTTCCCAATATGCCATGGGACATGGAGCTAGGAGAACAGTTAGTGCAGACCCACAGCTTGCCCAGAAAAAACAAAGACAGCTGTGTTGGTTCAGGAGAGAGAAAAAAATAAAGTCCAAAATCCATACAAGAAGGGCATCAAAAACTATGCAAGCTTTTGAATTTGCCAAAACTTTAAACCAGGCAAGGTGCTACAAAGACAACAGTTTACTCGAGATAGAATGCATTGTATTTTTATGTGCAGCTGGTCTGTAGTCATACAAGCTTCACAAAGAATGAAAACAAGCAGGTTTTCCTCTTTGCCAATAGCAAGCATTTGGCCTCCTCCGTTGAGCAAGTTGTTAAAAACCTCAATACCTGGGAAGATCCTGGAAAAGATAATCAAACAACGAATCAACGAACACCTAGAGGCAAACAAAGTCATTACTAAAAGCCAACATGGGTTTGTCAAAAACAGATCATGCCAGACAAATCTTATTGCATTCTTTGACCAAGTGACAAAATTAGTGGATGAGAGGAATGCTGTGGACATAATTTACCTGGACTTCAGTAAGGCATTTGATAAAGTAGATCACAACCTACTACTTGACAAGATAGAAAAATGTGGGGTAGACAGCATCACCACCAGATGGATCCGTAGCTGGCTGACCGGCCATACTCAGCGAGTGGTCCTCAATGGAACCACATCTACATGGAGGGAAGTGTGTAGTGGGGTGCCCCAAGGCTCTGTTCTGGGCCCAGTGCTCTTCAACATCTTCATCAACGATTTNGAAGAGACTGGACAGCCATTTGTCCGAAATGGTATAGGGTTTCCTGCCTGAGCAGGGGGTTGGACTAGATGACCTTCAAGGTCCCTTCCAACTTTACTATTATTATTATTATTATTATTATTATTATTATTATTATTATTATTATTATTATTATTATTATTATTATTATTATTATTATTATTATTATTATTATTATTATAATAAACTGGAACATGCAAGTTCTTGGATCCATTTGCTGCAGCTCTGCAGTGCAACTACTTTCTAATGAATTTATTTGCTGCTTGCAACCCATGCTGGGTTTTTTTTTTAAGGTTGCCAACCAATGACAAAAAGGCTGCACGCTCTGCTTCCCCCCCCCTTCCCCATAACTGATTCTTCTTCCTCTTACTTGCTACCTTCTTGCCCCCTGTCTGTCTCTTCCCTTTCCCCATTTCCTTCTCTGTGTTCTAGGATGCTGAACTGATAACAGACAAACTTCTACAGGAATATGGCCAGGTAATACTACCATGCCATCCTTTCCATTTTACTCAAAAGGGCAGAACCCATGCCTTCCCTCCTCCCTTTGGCTTGCAGGAACTTCTAACTTCAGAAGAGGCAAAATGATCTATCAGTGTCCATTTTTTCTTCCACAATTGAACAAGAAAATGGATACAGGTAGACCCAATATTACAGCTATCACCTGCTTTCTTGAAGGAGGAATTGCATAAGTCTACCTTTCCCCAGCCTGGTATTTGCAAGGAAAGAGAAAATTGTTGTCAGCTAGATAAATTATAATGGCTGATTCCCCATAGGGAGGGAGAAAGTGGGGAAGATGTAACCAAAGGGTTTTTCCTCCTTATTTGTACTGGAAGAGAGAAGTGGAACCCGTCTGGGTAAACTCAACAAAAGCAGTGACTTCTTTGTTCAGCAGGAAATATTCCTGGAACAGAGATTACAAATCAGGAACATTTTTAGAACAGTCGCTTTTTTTCTGGCAAGACACTTTTGCAAAAGAGCCAACAACAAGGTTTTCTGCGTAGCTTTGTCTTTGTGCTTAAGAAAATGGCTTTATGCTCCATCAAATCAATATTATCTGTTCCAAAGATGGGCAAAATAGTTGGAAGGTCTGCATTAGTGTTTGCTTGGTTTTTAACCAGACCAAAAATGGTAACTGTTAAGTCCGGAGAATAATGGCGCTTGAGACGAAGCATTTCTAACAAGTCTTTATTCTCTGCTTCCAATCTACGAACAACCCGAGCAGAGGCACGCAGGCCTCTATTTATACCTTCTGATCCCCGGGCAACTTCAACCAATCACGAGGCGGTCTTTTCCCGCCTTGCGCATGCGCACAAGTCTGGCGCCGCTCAGTCTGGTCCCGGGCAGCTTCTGCAAATGCCCGGGACTCTTGCAACGTCCCGAGCCTGCCTCTTGCAGGCTCAGGACACAACACCCCTTCCCCCTGGATGAAATAAGATTGCGCCCACATGGACGCCATCCTATAGATGGTAATATAATTACTAATGAGTTAATGTTACACAATGTGTAAGGTGTGG
>NW_015388772.1:32708-39734 GCF_001527695.2 Protobothrops mucrosquamatus
GGCAGGATAACGCTGACTTCCACGCCGTTTTCTCTTCCGGACTTCTTTGGGTGAGTCTTCAAGCTTTCCTAGCTGTATAGACTGAATCCCACCTTCGTCGCCAGTGTTAAGTCCGGAGAATAATGGCGCTTGAGACGAAGCATTTCTAACAAGTCTTTATTCTCTGCTTCCAATCTACGAACAACCCGAGCAGAGGCACACAGGCCTCTATTTATACCTTCTGATCCCCGGGCAACTTCAACCAATCACGAGGCGGTCTTTTCCCGCCTTGCACATGCGCGCAAGGCCGGCGCCACTCAGTCTGGTCCCGGGCAGCTTTTGCAAATGCCCGGGACTCTTGCAACGTCCCGAGCCTGCTTTTGCAGGCTCAGGACACAACAGTAACTGTAGGAAAATTATCTATTGCAAGCTATCATGTATCATAGACTGGAAGATATGGAGTTCACAGATTAGTTGCCATCAATCCAAGATGAGCCCAGAGCTGCTTAAGATGGGTGGCTACATAAAGCTTTTATATAAATAATAAATCAGAAATTCTATTCTCTCCTTCTAAACTGGAAGTAGAATTAAAGGCCTGGGTCTCAAACAGTTCGCCAGTTTTATAATTGAGCTGTATGAAAGTAGATGGATAAGCAGCAAATATGAGGTTAGCTATGGCAGAGACTGTTTTAGTTTATCATATTTCCTATCATTTATGCTATTTAGACCCAGGTCTTCTCCGTCTTGGCTGGTTCAAATATCACACTTGGCATAATGTGGTTTATTAGTTTTGGCATGGATTGTTATGTGAACCCAGATATTGAGGTTTATAAGCTATTATTTATGGCTTAGTGTGAGGTGTGAACCTAGCTATTAGTGGCTTGTTCTGCAAATCATGGCTTACCACACTTTTTAAAGCTATCCACAGACTGATAACAGCTCTCTGTGGTTTCAAATGAGGCTTTCCCATCCTAGAAATTCAAAGACCTCCTATAACAATGTGGTTGCCCTACCAGGAGCTTTGCCTTTCCCCCAAATTTACCCATTTTGCGTTATACAAAACCTTGCCATACAAACCAAACTGAAGTAACAACTCTCCACAGAAATCCTAGCTTTAAGCAGCCTGCTTCTTATTTGCTGTTGCCACATTGTAGTATACAGGTAGTCCTCGAATTACAACCATATTTGGGCCCAAAATTTCCATTGATAAAGCAAGGTGGTTGGTAAGTGCGCCATGCCCAATTTTATGACTTTTTTGTCATGACTAAGCGAAATCACTGCATTTATAAAGTGAACCACACAATCGTTAAGTAAATTTGGCTTCCCCCATTGACTTTGCTTGTTGGAAGCCAGCTGGGAAGATCACAAATGTTGTTCACATGATCCTGGGACACTGCAACCCATTGTAAATCTGGTAGCCATGCGCCTAAACTTTGATCACATGACTATGAGCATGCTCTGACAGCCTAAAGCATGAGAGCAGTTGTAAGGCCCTTTTTTCAAACAGTTAAACTAATGATTGTAAGTCAAAAACTCTCTGTGCTTTGTTCCAATTGTAGCATTTCAACCACTACACTTACTGGCCATCTACCTTATTGGCCAGAGAATAGGAAGCTAACTTTCTTGCTTTGTGGTATGATCTTAAGAAGTACCATGAATTTCAACCCTAGCAGCTTTCTTCATTGTTGTGTAACGGGGTTGCCAAATGTTCTAAACACCCTTGCCTTTGTGCTGGCAGCAGCAGCTTAAACCGTGGACACCAGCACAAGGCTATGCTTATCACTTCCCTTTATCCCTGAATATTAAGCAGCTTTGAAAGGCATAGGAGCAGGCTGAGCTGTTTATCAGTCCATTGGCCATTCTGATGCACCATTGTGCACCTGTTGCAACGCCTGCCTGTCATGCACCTAGAGAAATAATTGCTTAGTCATGAACCCCTTGACTGGACTTGAAGTTATCATGTGGGCTCTCTTCCCCCATGTTTACAAAATAGGAATATTTGCCTACAGGGTTACAGTAAGGTTATATGACAAAACAGAGGGTTTTTTTAAAAAAAAAGAGGACAAGAAAACCTTTTGCCTACTTTGGATACCAATTAGCAATTTCTCTTTCTTGTTGCAAAAGTTTTATTATATCATCTGACCTCCTGTGAGGTGAGCCAAGCCCATGCTCCAAACTAGAAGACTGAGCTTTAGACCCTTGTCTGGCCCGGCTTTACCAAGCAAATTGCTTGTTACTTTGAACTGCTTGGCCCTCTTACATTCGCATTCCATCCCCTGAACTCGTGGGTGAATCCAGGAGACTTGGCCCCCAAGCTTACCAGCTGTTCCAGTCCTGTTCAGTCAGCTGCACATTTAGTTTTATTTATCATTCCCTCAGACAATAAAATTGTTGCTGCTGAGAGCTAGCAAAAAAAATAGAGCGATAGCGATTTCATTTTAGGTCTGGAGACAAAGCAAATAATAAGCAAATCTAAGCATGTATACAAACTCTCCAAAACAGCTAAACTGAAAACTAAGTGTATTTGGGAGCTCCAGAATGTTAACAGCTAGTTGGGGAAAGAAGAAAAAAATGAGGAAACAATTAACGAGGGAAAAGAGTTCGGAGAAAACATAACTAGGATTTCAATGGGGAAAGGGGGAAAAGGTTAGAATATAGCACAAAATTTGAATTTCTCTCCCGTCCGTTTTGTTTAAGTGTGACGATACTGTGCAAGAAGTCGATTATGGCCTCCCTCCAAAATGGCAATGAAGCTTAGTGTTGGCTTTGGGTATCTACTTAGGACCACCCTTCCATTCTGAAGAAAAGCGCAGGAACAAGCCAAGCCAAACAGGGTTACTGCCGTGGCACTCTTTTAATTCCCCACCATGTTTCAAAGATTGAAAAGGACTCTTTTGGGAACTCAGTTGCACCTTGGGTAGACAGAGGCGTTCTCAGAGGAGGGAAGGGGTGGCTGTTAAAAAAAAGTCAAAACCACACAATGGTGGCTATTGTCTTGACTTTTTTATTTTTGACTTGCCCTGTGAACATCCCTATGGGTGGAATCAAATAATTTAGGCAACTTCAGTAGTGCTTGCTAGCAAAACTGACTGCATCCTTTTGCCTATGCTGATGCTTGTTTTAGCAAAGGAAGGAGAAAGAAGGAGAGACTGTTAGAATTGCTGGCAGACCATCTTTTGCTATGGAGACAGAGGGCCTTTACCAGCCTCACCAATTTTGCGCCTATCTGGCTTTTCTATTTGTGGGGAAGTGGCTTCCTTGGACCTGATGAACCCACGCAGCCCTGCCAAACTGTCACCAGCTCTGAGGCTACTCATCTAGAATTGCTACAAAAGTAATAAAAACTACAACTGATAAAGCAGACTACAGGAGAGGCTATAAAACAATCCAAGATTAGATTACACTTCAGTCCTCTAACAGTAGCTGATATAACAGCATCCAAAGGAAGGCAGGAGAAATAACTTTGTAAATACTCATGTCAACATGGAGCAATTTTTCATCTGTCGCCTAAATGACTGCTGAAACTAAGACAAAACTGCTTGTAGAGATGCATGTTTTCATAAATGGACAGGCCATTAAGTGGGAAGGGGCCTCTTGTACTTTTTAAAAGAGACAGAATGTTAGAACTGCAACTTTTCTCACTGCTGTACATTATGGGTTCCAGTTTTTATCTCTGACCGTTCTTGTTCAGACTAAACTAAAGGAATAACTGACTGGTCAAAAGGAACACTATTGACATATTTTTAAAAATTCCGGGGGCGGGGGTCTGTCTGTAATTTTACAGTCATGAATATTGTTATGTGCCCATGTGGGTTGTGTTGTAGATATAAGTATACAGACTCCTCACTTTGATCTTCTCTTGATGTTGGACAGACTGTGCTGCAGGGCACCATTAAGTGTCATACCAGAAAGTTGTCTATGTAGACAAATTAATTAAAATTGGTGTTTATTACCACGTCAAGCAGGAACTGTAGACCATTTCAGAAGTTTCAGAACCTGCTTGTACATCTTAATTATTAGAAAATGGGCCAAGTATATACAGGGTTGGGCCAAATATACAAATATGAGTTTTTCTCTTGGGAATACTTGAAATACTCCACTATGTGGTTGTTCTCCTCCAGCACAAATTCATCCAAAAATGGATATAGATTGCCTATGTACGCAATAATTAAGATACAACAACCCTGACAACCTACAATGCATAAGTAGTGGCCTATTTGGCTTGATGGAACTATGCTCAGGTATTCAATCTCTCCTTATAATAATAACCATTATTTTCTGCTTGTCTGGGAAGTCATGCCTACTGCCAATTTATCCCTTTCCTGTGAGTAGGCTGGATTGAGCAGAATCAACAGAGAGCTTGAATCTACATTTCTTCAGTCAATCTAACACCTTAACCACTACATAATACCCTACTCTTCTAAAAAAGAGGGACAAAAAAGCAAAGTTAGTTAGCCACAATGCACAGTACACATTGTGTTTCATGTGGTGAGCTTATCCCAGGTTGTTCATCTCAATTCACCAGTTCCAACTCCTTTTTTTTTCTTTTGTGGTCCTCTTCCTCAAGATACTTATTACATCTAAATATACTACCTGTCTTCTGAGCTGCTTTTCTCATTTCCCCTTTTCCTCCTTTTTCTTGACTTGTGTTATTTTGGTTCTGGAAATAAATATCTGTGGGTGCCAAATAGCACAGCCCTTCCCTGCTTCTCCAGTTGCTTTTGAACACATTGAACTCACTTGTGTGCCATCAGAAAAAATCTTAGCAGGAAGGGCTGGGAGAATAAACAATGAACTTAAAGCAAAACAAAATAGAACTTGATTGTTTTTCATTATTGACCCAAGTCCTTCTCTGGGCATTATAAAAACTACAAGGTGGAGATGGTGTGTTCTCTGTGATGAATTGAACACTTGTTCTAAAATGTGGTAGAATAGACAACAGTAACATTACGGTTGACAAATGTCAAGCAAGGCTTGTTCTGAAAATCACACTTTCTAACCTACCAAGTCCTTCAGAACACAGTATTTTCAAGATAGGTTTTACAATTACAGATTATATTTATACGTTATAAATTTAATGTTTATATTGAAGGGTGAAAACTGGCATAAGGACCTTGAGCTGAACTCCAAGTAGGAATAAGTGGAAAACAAGCTATCAGGAACCATAAAACTTAGTAACAAATATGACTTTTTACCATAGTATCCCGAGGGTTGAAATCCCCACATCTTAAAGTTGCTGAGTTCACTTTTAGTCAAAAAAAACCTGTCAAAATAGAGATATACAGCTACAATATTGATGTGGTTGTTTTCAGTGAAGATACAGCATTCCAACATTAATAGTTTTTCATTAAAATAGAGGCTTCTGGAACCAAGGTTCCATTCCTTAAAGCTGGAAATATAGATGGTGAGAGGGAAGCAGGAAGAGAAATACCAGTTTTTCAGCTGCCATGTAGGTAACAGGACAATACGCAGCTCATAGAAGGGGGATAATCTGTCTTTTATCTGTGCTATGAGAACTTCCCTTCAACAAATTTTTTTTTTTAAAAAAAATAAACTTTAATTAAAGATACAGAGGTATTCCATGATAAGTTGTTTTGCTTTTTTTCTAGCAATTTAACTAGACTGAGCAATTGGAAGGAGGCAGATGTTATATGGATAAGCAGAATACATTTTGCAAAATAAGCTAACTAATCTGCAAAAGTCAGGATTATTTTTTTTTACATTTGTGTACAGTAATGGCTTCTTTTTTATGCAGACACTATATTTACCTAGTCCTAGCCTCACATACATAACTGACTTGACCCTGAGTAATGTTTGAACTTCTGCCAGTTCTCTGTTGTCTTTTGGCTCCAAAGGGCTTTTTTCCCCAGCATGTTGTTTGGTCTTCTTATATGGAAAAGCTGTGGTTGAAGCTGGGCTCCATAGGAACAATTTTTTGTTTGTGTGTATAAATGCATACAAGCTTCATTTACATAGAATTTGGAGCATCCTAAATTTGTCAGATTCCACATCACAGAGTGAGTGCTTGTGAACATGCAAAGTTTTCCCAAATACTTGAAGATGTTGCCTGAAGGTCTCGCCAGCCCTCTCAATTTAACTTCCCTTTCTATGAATTCAGGGTTATCCTCATTGCAATTACTCACACTGGGCTAGGATATTTACAATCTTTCATTTGTTCATCTTAGTCTCTCTTATTCTTCTACAGAAACACACAGTGGAGACACCTTATGGGGTTGTGACCATCACCATCCATGGAACACCCAAGCCCAAGCGTCCAGCCTTCCTCACCTATCATGATGTGGGACAAAATCGTAAGATCAGAACATACTCTTGGTTGGGGCTGTGGATGGTGGGAAACAGAGAGTTTCACAATTAACAGAATTCACCAAGAGAGTATATAGAACTTCAATTAAACTCATGCAGCCTTAAAAAGGTCTTATTGTTCTGGAAAAATCCCAAGAATTTCTCATTTGGCAAGATCAGAAACTTATGTATGTATATATACATGCAGTGTTGACTGTGTGTTTTATTAAAAGCTCAATTAAATCACAATTCCTAGTGGTAGCTGAGGGAAAAGAATGGAAATGGAAAAGAAGTTCTTTTGCAGTTTATGACCTACATATTGACATGACTTATACGGTATATACAAATACAAATATATATCTGAATTATTACAAATTTGGGAATGTGATGATTATTATTATTATTATTATTATTAATTGCATTTATATCCCGCCCTTCTCCTTTCGGACTCAGGGCGGCTGACAAATGATAAAAAGCTAACATATTACACCTAGTTAAAATTTAATTAAAATGAAATATTTGAGAATGTCCAATTTAAAAGTAATTAAAATCCCCTAGGCCAGTCCCGCTTGCTGGAACAACCACGTCTTGAGGGCGCGGCGGAAGGAAGGGAGATCAGGAATCACCCTGATCTCTGGGGGCAGTTCGTTCCAGAGGGTGGGAGCTCCCACAGAGAAGGCCCTCCCCCTTGGGGTCGCCAGCCGGCACTGTCTGGCCGACGGTACCCTGAGGAGACCCACTCTG
>NW_015388772.1:41039-46425 GCF_001527695.2 Protobothrops mucrosquamatus
TTTCATCTCTCTCAGCTCCTCAGTAAACCAAGGAGCTAATTGAGATCTACGCCGGGTCAGAGGCCGCAGCGGCACGACTCGGTCCAGTGCCGCGGCCACGGCCGCATCCCAGGCCGCGGCCTGATCTTCCGCCGAGTCGTGACCTAATGCCTCCGGATATGGCCCAAGCTCCGTCAGGAACCTCTCCGGGTCCATCAGGAGCCTGGGACGGTACCATCTGGGTGGTTCCGTCTCCCTGCGGCGAGGGGGAGCGGTCCGGAAGTCCATCCTCAGGAGTGCATGATCTGACCATGACAAGGGCTCTATGACTATCTCCCCCATTTCCAGATCATTTTGCCAGATCATTTTGCCAGATCATTTTTCCAGATCATTTTGATTGGAATACTTTTTTGTTGTTAAAGAAGTGGGATTTGGAGGCCCTTGCTGACATGCTGTAATTTTACCTACCAGACTAAACTATCAAACCTAGGCTGCAAAAGTACAGATAGAGAAGGAAGGAAGGAAGGAAGGAAGGAAGGAAGGCTCTGTAGCCCTATATGAGATTATTCTGCTTTCCTCTGATCTATGGATAATGTTCAACTTTCTTCTGCCCTCTGTTTATATTCCCACTCAGACAAACCTACCTCTGCCTCTATGAACTAGCCCTTAGTAACACTCCAGATTTCCAGATCTGACTGCTTGATGATCTTTGAATGAGGATAGTAGGTAGATGATCCTGAGTCTGCCTCCCTGCATGCCTCTCCAAAGCTCTGTCTACTGCATACTGCAAAAATTCTTTCAGCAGCAAGAAGTAAAATGTAGAGATATTAAGGAAAACGAATGAAGTGCTGCTGGTTGAATTTCCCCCTTAGTTATCACTCCTTATCTTAGCAGCTAATTTTCCATCCTCCTTTTCCTCCTCCTTGCAACTGCTAGAAGAAATTAGCCACTTAATAAAAGAGGTAAACAGGAGACAAATGAAGGAAACTAGCTGTTCTTTCTCTACCATACATAATATTTTTATTCTGTCTAGCTATTTCTGCTTGTGGGTTAAGTAGTGTTCAATTTCCCAGCAGAGGTTTGGAGCAGTTATCATTAAGGCAAGTGTAATGTGGAGTCAAACACCTAATTTTATCTTTGGAAAATAGAGACAGTAGTGTTGTCTCTCACAGGATTGTTGCAAGAATTACATGTACATTTTTATGGCATTTATAGCATTCCTTCCACAATCAAAGAGTTTAAATCATCACAACATGTGTTTGCTGATTTATTGAGTTTTTTGGCCCTTTCATAGCCTCCACTCAAAATTAGCAATACCAGATCTGAATTACAAAAGACCAGATAGTCACTAAGTGGCAGAAAAGAGTTACAGAAAGGTAACTTTTTTGCTGTCCTAACCAAAAGTGCAATTCTAAGTCAAAAAGAAAACACCAGTTCTTACACCAATTTTCTTCGGTCCGATACCATGTGTTCGGGCATCTCTTAAAATTCAGTTGCACCATTTCTGGAAGACCTCAAGTTTAGAAAATGTCGCTCCATCACAAAAGTACTGATTTTTGCTGTTTTTTAAAAAATGTATTTACCCTTTAAAATTAAGAGTCCAAATTCAAACTCTGAGACGACATTTTAAAAATATTTTGATATTTTCAGTGTGATTTGCAGCCTGTTCTTCAGTTCTTCCTCCACCCATTTGGTTGAATCATCCCTTTAGCTTCCCTTCTTCCGTTTTTCCTACATGGAGGCATGGAAGGTCCCTAATTCAGATTTATCTAGTCTTCTGAATGTTTTGCTTTCTTGTGAAATGTGTTTATGGCAAATACTGGAGCCCTTTCCATACTTCCTAGATGTTGCTGAATATTGGAGATTGTATTTCTCAATAAACATGCATAGGACTGCCTTTTGAAGCAAAATATCGTAGTGGCACACTGATTGGCAGCCAGGAAACTATGGCTACTTCCCAGTACGGCTGTCCCTGTTTTATTAGGCCTTGCCCTTCTGATGGCCCTTCTGATGCCCTTCTGCAGCCTGACACCCCTTCTTCTGTCTCCTCATCCCCACCCCCACCCCAGATAATTCGTGCTTCGACACTCTCTTCCACTATGAGGACATGCAAGAGATCATAAAGAACTTCGTGGTGATACATGTGGACGCACCTGGCATGGAGGAGGGGGCCCCGGCCTTCCCTCTGGGGTGAGCCTTGCAGCCTCCATTCCTGCCCCACCTGCAGTGTTGGGTGCGAAGGGAATCAAGCTATTTAATGCAGCCCCTATTCTCTCCTCCCTTTCTAGGTATCAGTATCCTTCTTTGGACCAGCTGGCTGACATGATCCCCTGCATCTTGCAATATGTTAAGTGAGTCTGGGGAGGAGGATGTGACATGTGCCTGTCAGGACAGGAAAGGAAGTCTTACTTTGAATTTGATTCCAAAATGCTTCTTTGGAGAATGTGAAACTGAAAACATAATACCTGTCCATAGCTATTTAGAGCAGTCATGTCTTAATATTCTCTGTCTTCTTATCTGAGATCACATAGCAGCTGCAAAGGGCAACTGAACAATCTTGGGAAAAAAGGTGGCTGCTTTAAAGAGCTGATGACAGATGCTATGTTCATTCTTTGAAGCATTGCCTAGCCCTACCAACTGGTATTTTACTGCTTGTGAAATGCAGATATAGTAATTTATTAGAAGATGGTTTAGGGGCATCTTAAAACCTGATGATTGATTATGGACTAAGTTGTCATGATGAACCCCATGTCTAAATAGGTATTTAAAGGGATTGAGTAATTACACTTACAGGTAAGACTGCAGTTTCTTTTTTCTTAATGGAGAGCTATTTTTTTAAAAAAACTGATAAATCTGTTTTAGGGCTTATGTTATAATTGTTTATCTCAGAATGACTGAAATTGAACGATGCCTGATAAATGGGTATCTGAAGCAGCAAAAAAAAAAATAATAATAAAATAATCTGCAGCCATGAAGCTTCCCGGGCTGTAGATTACTATGTAAAGAAATAAATATAGATAATAGGAAAGAGTAAGGAAAAATGTAAACAGTGGCACTAAAATTGCACAAGATGAAAAAGTGCAACCTGTAACATTTCAAACTGCAATCAGTACCACTAAAAAAAAGTACAAAATCAGCAAGTCCAAAACAAATTTTGGAAATGGTTGCTCCACCTGAACCTCATTGAAGAATCAAAGCTGCCAAGGCAGCCCCTGTTCCACTGCCCTTTGCTACTTCATTTTTCCTTTCCACAGCTTCACCAGCATCATTGGAATTGGAGTTGGAGCTGGAGCCTATATCTTGGCACGCTACACTGTAAGTAGATTGGGGCCTAGCATCTGTCATGCAGGCAAACATGTTCTGCATGCCAAAGGGGCATGGTCAGATCCTTAAGTCAGGGTGACTTGATCATCTCTGAAAGTCACAAGCAAATCAGGCCTCTGCGTGGCTGGCTTCTGGGTTCCTGTTCATAACAGTACTATGGGGGAAAACAATCCACAGTGAGGTTTTAGTTGTTTGAACTGTGTGGTATTCCGACAGGTCAGCTAGAGAGGTATTGCCTTGTCTTGCAGTGCTTAGGAGAACAAATCCAGGAGAATCCTCAAGAAGCATAAAAACAGCAAAGCTAGCAACTGAATCTTATTTCTCCTGTGGGTGTCCCTGAAAATGTGTTGCAAAGCCAGAAACTAAAGCTTGAATTCAGTGGCTAAATTTTCCATCTTGTCAAAATGTGGTTATATAAAACTATATAAAACTATATCATGTTTTATAGGTAAGCTTGATGTGTAAAGCCCAGCTTCTCAAACTTATTCAACAAACCATAGTTTAATGATGTTGTTGTTGTTAGTTGCGAAGTCATGTCCAACCCATCACGACCCCATGGACAACGTTCCTCCAGGGCTTCCTGTCCTCTACCATCTTCTGGAGTCCCTTTAAGCTCATGCCTACTGCTTCAGTGACTCCATCCAGCCACCTCATTCTCTGTCGTCCCCTTCTTCTATTGCCCTCAATCTTTCCCAGCATTAGGCCCTTCTCCAGTGAGTCCTTCCTTCTCATTAGGTGGCCAAAGTACTTGAGTTTCAATTTCAGGATCTGGCCTTCTAAAGAGCAGTTAGGGTTGATCTCCTCTAGGACTGACCGGTTTGATGTAAACCCAATTTTTGGTCTGAATCAGATTAAGTACTATAATTCTCCTCAGGCATAAAAAACATATTATATCTCTCCAATTATCTTTCATGTTCTTCTTGAGCTGGCATGTATAATTCCCCACCTGAAAAAAAATATAACAACCCTTTAAGCTAGAGTACATATTGAGTTTCATGATTAAGTGGGATATATGTGAAACTAGGTTGCCCCAGGCCCAATTTGATTCACTTAACATTGCCTCCCCTATATATAAATGTTGTTGCAATAAAACAGTGTCATTTTAGTGCTTAAGAGATTTTGATAATTGGTGTGCATAGTAGGGAAGAGAGTTGGAAAAACTGATCTAGTTGTAGAATTTTCCCTGTCAAAACCAAAAAGCAGAAAGAGTAGTGCTGTATCAAGGGTACAGCAAATGCTTCATCTTCTGCCTATCCCAAGTCTCAAGTTGCTTCTGGTAACTGATAATAACATATCTTCTGCTGAACATCTGTATCCACAATCCTTGGGTGGCTTATTTTCCTTTCTCCATCTCCTTTAATACTTTTTTTTAAATTCGCTTAGTTGTTTTCTGTGATGGCGCCAATCATAGTAACCAAAGTCCCCTGTTCTAAACTGGCAGCCATGCTGCCTCCTGTGTGGTTGCATTCTACTGTATGTAATGTACTGTAATTACTGTACACTTTCTGTGAAATAAACCAACAATGCTTCCTTTTGTCCATGTTGAATCTTCAATTGATCTGTTTCAGTAGGGAATCCCACATGGTCCCATGGCTATGAAAAAGTATTTCCATTTTCCTCTATTGTTTTTAGTATAGTTTTTAGGGGGGGGGGTTGGGTGGTGCGATGGCTCAGTGATTTAAGACATTGGACTTGTCAACTGGAAAGCCAGCTTCCCAGGTTTGAGATCCAACGGGGTGAGCTCCTATCCTCACCCCAGCTCCTGCCCACCTAGCAGTTCGAAAGCATGCAAAAGCTAGTAGATTAATAATAATAATAATAATAATAATAATAATAATAATAATAATAATAATAATAATAATAATAATAATAATAATAATAATGAAGTTGGAAGGGACCTTGGAGGTCATCAAGTCCAACCCCCTGCTCAGGCAGGAACCCTACACCATTTCAGACAAATGGCTGTCCAGTCTCTTCTTAAAAACTTCCAGTGTTGGAGCATTCACCGCTTCTGGAGGCAGGTTGTTCCATTGGTTAATTGTTCTAACTGTCAGGAAGTTTCTCCTTAGTTCTAAGTTGCTTC
>NW_015388772.1:46822-55965 GCF_001527695.2 Protobothrops mucrosquamatus
TACCGCCCTATCTCCCTTACGGGACTCAGGGCGGTGAACAGGCGATAATAAAAACCACAATAAATATACACAAATTTCTGTCTAAAATCAAATTAAATAACAGGCCTGCTCTAAAAATACCCCATACAAAACCCCCACTAAAACATAATCAAACTACGCCAGGCCGGCCGCACAGAATAGATGAGCCTTCAGGGCTCGGTGAAAAAGGCGCAGGTCCGCAACTGTACGTAGGTCGGGGGGTAGGTCATTCCAGAGGGCAGGAGCTGCCACAGAGAAGGCTCTCCCCCTGGGGGTCGCCAGCCGGCATTGTCTGGCCGACGGCACCCTAAGGAGGCCCTCTCTGTGGGAGCGGACTGGTCGAAGGGAGGTGTTTGGTATACCCCACAAAAGTCTTTTGTAATCCAAATACTGTTAACGTTAACCCTCCCTCTGGCTCAGCCTGGTCATCTCCTACAATAACCCAATGTATTTTACACCACTAGTCATTCTAGTACCTTTTTTCCATATTATAATATCCTTTCTCTGATCAGTAGATAAATCTCATGACAATAATCCAAATTTAGCAATACTGTGTTAGTTCTTTTCCCAACATGTTGTTCACTTTGTTGGGCTTTGGTATTTATTATATGTAACCTTAATGTTTTCAATAAATGTGGCTAGCAGATGGTGTCAGGCCATTTGATGAGCTTATGGTTCAACATAGAAAGTGGATTAATTCAATAATGAGGTTAAGCATGTTATGTGAACACAGCCAATGTACATTGAAGTTTGCACATGGATATGGACCATGCAAACTGAATGGTACATCTCTTTCTATAGTCTACTTCTACTGTATATTTTGTCCAGGTCTGAAAATATACATGAGGAATGTGATAAATTACCCTAAAATATGCTTGAGCTGTGCTATTGCAGTTAAAGTATCATCATGTTTATGCTTATTTCTTATTGTTATTTTCCCACAGCTCTCCCATGCAGACACTGTGGAGGGATTGGTTCTGATCAACATTGACCCCAATGCCAAGGGCTGGATGGATTGGGCTGCTCATAAGGTAAGACTGAGGAAGATGCTCATAGCTGTCTGCCAACAAACTGTATGCAGGACTCTGTTATAGCAAGTAATTAAAATGACTATCAGTCTTTGTTTTAAAGCAGTGAAGGGCAACCTGCTACTTCCAAAATCTTTGCACTTTCTTGCTATTTTTCATTTATTCTCTAAAAGATATTTTGTCCAGGATCTGAAGCACCTATATGTATGTCTGTCATACTTTTGCTAAAATTGTGGTATCAGTACAATCATCAGTATAATATGTTGCCCATATAGCTTCAAGAGAAGGTCAGCAATTTTGCTCATGTGCATGTGTCAGTTCGCTGCTGGGATTTAGAGACTAAAAATAGTTTATTGTTTTCTTATAGGGATATATTGATATATTGATATGTGGGGTTAGCATGTTTCATCAAGTAATATGATGGCTTCTTAGGTTAAACCATTTAAATGCTCATCTCTGACTCTCCACAACAGTTTCTTGGTGAGTGGACAGTGAATGGAGCAGTTCCTAGTTACTCCCTCCAACCATTATTAGTTGATTTAAATACATGCAAACAAAATTGACACATTTCTCATACATACTTCATTATTTCTTAAATCTAAACCTCTAATCCATTGCCCTTCATAAAAGCAAATCTCTTAACATACATTATTCTGATCTTGTTTCCCAACTTTTTGAGAGACAGAGCAAAATAAATAAATAAATTAGAAAGTATGGAAGTGGAAAAAAGTATCTAAAGGACAATTTCTATATTGCAGGGAGTTCAAAAATAACTAAAAGGTACAACAAAATAGAGTTTGCATATATTCAAAAGCACCTTTTTCTGTACTGGCAGGATCAACCCCTGAGTCATTCTTGAAGCAAGATGGGTGGCATATAAATTAAACAACTTCTAGGCTTGAGCATAAGGCATAAGTCAATGCCTTTAATTTCAAACACCTTCAGCTTTTCCTCTTGTACAGATAGTCCTTGACATACAACAGTTCGTTTAGTGACCATTCAAAGTGAACAACAGCACTGAAAAGAGTGACTTAACCACTTTTCACACTTATGACCATTGCAGCATCCCCATAGTGATGTGATTTACATTTGGATGCTTGACAACTGACTCACATTTATGATGGTTGCAGTGTCCTGGAATCATGTGTTCCCTTTTGTGACCTTCTGACAAGCGAAATCAATGGGGAAACCAGATTCACTTAACAACCATGTTACTAATTTAACAACTGCAGTGATTCACATAACAAATGTGGCAAGAAAAGTCATAAAATGGGGCAAAACTCACTTAACAAATTTCTCACTTAGCAACATAAATTTTGGGCTCAATTGTGGTTGTAAGTTGAGGACTACCAGTTTTGCCCTTTCAGAATAATTCTCTGTTTGTCCTCTAATCATATTCTGTTTTTTTCTTAAGCTTACCGGCCTCACCTCTTCCATTTCTGAGATGATCCTAGGACATCTCTTCAGCCAGGTAAGCATGAATAGTAGGAGAATAAAGAAATGATGGATGGTACATAAAGAAGCAGAGTAGGATCGTTAGTCTCGCTTCACTTCCAGCTCCCTGGTAATACTAAGACAGGCTTTTTAAAAAATGTGTGTATTGAACTTTATTACTTCAAAATTAAATATATGAGAGACTGCAGATTACTTTCTAATGCAGCTACAGTATGTTGGCTGGCAATTTGAATGGTTCTTGGAGAACAGTTGATATGGCAGTGAAAATAAAGTATAAATAGGAAACAAGAAAATAATTCCTCTTTTTTGAAAGCAGGGTAGAACTATTTACTTTAGAACAGTGTTTTTCAATTTTGGCAAGATGAATGGACTTCAACTCCATGCTGGCTGGGGAATTCTGGGAGTTGAAATCCATACATCTTAAAGTTGCCAAGATTGAGAAACACTGCTTTAGAAGTTTTTTTTCTTTTCTATTATTCTCATTCCTTATTCTATATGTAATATTTATTTTCCGGAGGGGGGGTGGCACTGATATGGAGTTATATGACTGATCATAATTACAGTTGGATTGAGAGAAAATGGTAGAAGAAATCTGGATCTATTCCAGTGCCTTTAACATCAATTGGAGGTACAGAAGTCAACAGGCATGAATTTTCTTAGCATGGAGGGCAGAAAATCCTTTGCCAAAGGAGACTGATGTTAAGCCACAAGCAACAGAGGCTGGTTCAAAAGTTGGCAGCCCTAGAGGTTAGATAAATTTAATGGAGTAGCAGTGATATTAAGTTACAGGAGTAACACTCCTCTTCTTCCACAGGAGGAACTTTCCAAGAACACTGAGTTGGTGCAACAACAGCGGGATATCCTGAGTCATGCTACAAATTTACCCAACATTCAACTCTATTGGAGCAGTTACAACAGGTTGTGGGGACAGGGAGGACTGGGCAAGGCTGAGTCCAGGTTAAGCTCTCAGAATAGCTGCCAGAATAGTCCTACGGGTAGAAAACAAGCTAGGACACAATGGAAAGAAGGATGTCCAAGCAAAAGACCCAACCTAAACATAACATTTTCAAACATTTTCCTCTTGATTGCCAGCCTATGGGGTTAGGCCTAGATCAGTGTTTGAGAACAATGTACTTTTCACAAAGATACTTCAGCAATTACACAATCTGCATCTAAAGTAGCCAGTCACAGACCTATAGGTTTTTTACCTAGGCCTGAGAAAGCCTCCTGCTTCAAATGAAGCTCAGCCTTAGTGGTTTTTTAAAGACTTTTCAAGATTCTGTAATTATTTCATTAATTAACTTTTCCAGGTCTTTTCAGGAGTCTCTTCAAAATTTCCAGCTTAGGAATTGCCATTCTAATAGGCAATTTTCATATGACTCAGTCATAAATTTAGTCTCTGCTCTCTTTAGAATCTTGGAAAAACTGGGCCCTGAAGATTTGAGCAATGTATTGAAATGCCATAATGTAAATCAGTGAATTAATTATTAAGCTTGAAAGGCAGATGACTTAAGTATTTATATTTGATTTTTATCTTATGGAAGTCATCCCGTATAATATTATAAAACAATTGTAAACTAGTATTTATTATTAATAATAATAACAATACAGAATAGTTCACAGTTTTCCCAAACTTGGTGTTTTTATGATGTATGAACTCCCAACTCCCAGAAGCACCAGAATGCTGGCTAATGAGAGTTGAAGTCTTCACATCGTGAAGTTGCCAAGTTTGAAAAAAACTGGAATACATAAATTGCTGGACATTACATGTTTGATATGCGCTAGGATTCTGAAGTTGCTTTTCTAGAGCTACCAGACTTGTCTGGAAAGCTCCACACAAACACTAAATGACAGCAAAGATATTCAGAAGGCATATTCTGTGCTACCATCTAGCTGTTACCATGATACTTGTAATCCAAATCTGATAGGCCTGTTTTCTCCACATGAAAAAAGATTAAAAACACTGTCAAGTTTGTGACACTAAAAACATTCATTCCGAAGGCTGGAGGTTTTATTTATCAAATTAGGTTATCTTGTGGTTGCAGTTATATAAAGAATACCAACAAAAATATTAGAAATAATCAGGGAAAGCATGTAGAAAGTCAGGTCTTGAGATATTTAGATGTGCTCATAGCAGATGACTTCAAAATGAACAGTGTGGCCAGAGAGTTGTGAAGGCAGACAAAATTCTAGGATGCATCACTAGAGGGATCACCAGCAGGAAAAAGAAGGTTCTAGTCCTGCTATATAGGCCTGTAGTGAGACACCATTTGGAATAATATGTCCAATTCTAGAGACCTCACTTAAAAATATATTAATAAGATAGCAGGTCCAGAGATGAGCAACAAAAATGGTGCAAGGTCTGAAGGACAAAACATATCAAGAGAGATTAGAGCAGGGGTGTCAAACTCGTAACGTCATGTGACGTGTCGTGACGTATCACGACTTTTTTTCCATTGCCGGCAATGGGGTGGGCGCAGTTTCAACATGACACATCCAGCCCACGGGTCAGCAGTTTGACACCCCTGGATTAGAGGAACTGAATATGTACAGTCTGGAGGACAGAAGGAAAAGGGGTGACATGATTGAAACCTTTAAATATATTAAGGGTATCAATAAGGTTCTAGAAGGCAGTATTTTCAATATTAAGCAAAAATCAAGAATACAGGGGCATAACCTCAAACTGACAGGAGGGAAGTTCAAAAGTAACGTTAAAAGTATTACTTCACAGAAAGTAGTGGAAGCTTGGATTCAAGTTTCAGCGAAGATAGTGGGTCAATCATCAATAACTGAGTTTAAAAATGCTTGGGATAAACACGTCCATCATCTGACAAAAATTAAAAACTATAAAAATAATAATTAAAAAATAATAAATTATTTAAAAAGAAAACAAACAAATAACCTCAAAGCGCAAACTTGATGGACCACTATGTCTTTTTCTGCCATCAGTTTTATATGTTTCTATATTTGTGGAGAAAATGGGAGAGAGGGACCGAGTGATTGGCATGAAAAGAGCTACCCTAAGGTCCCAAAGGTGCTTTTTCAAGAGGCAACTGGACTTTCTTGTTTTTCTTTGAAAACATTTTACTTCTCATCCAAGAAGCTTCTTCAGCTCTGACTGGATGGTGGGGAATGGAAGGATTTATATTCCTTGCATTTGCATTCTTTTAGAGCAGGGGTGTCAAACTGCCGGCCCACGGGCTGGTTGCATCATACAGAGGCTGCGCCTACCCCAGCTCCGGCAATGCAAAAAAGGTCGCGATACGTCATGACACGTCACGTGACGCGGCGAGTTTGACACACATGTTTTAGAGAGTCTCTCAATAGAGGGGGTGGGATACAACATCATCTATCTCCAGTCTACAAAACAGTCCTTTCAGCAATTCCAAGAAGGTGTCACACCCATTTGCATTACTTGGGTGACCTTGAGGACACAGATAAACCTCCAAGTGGCCTCAACGACTCTCTAAAAGAATGCAAATGACCAGCTGTCTGCAAGGAATATAAATCCTTCCATTCCCCACCATCCAGTCAGAGCTGAAGAAGCTTCTTGGATGAGAAGCAAAATGTTTTCAAAGAAAAACAAGAAAGTCCACTTGGCTTGTGAAAAAGCACCTTTGGGACAACCATGACCTGGATGACTGAGAAGCTCCATAGATATTTAGCTACCATAAGGACCCTGAAGCAGTGATTTACAATTCCCTTCCTTTTTCTTTACAGCCGCAGAGATTTAAGCTTGGAGCGTGGAGGGGATATCACATTCAAGTGAGTATCAACCAATCTTTAACCTTTCTGCATCCTCTTAAGCTCATTTATTTGTTCTGTGCATACAGTATACCATCCAAAGCTGCCACTAACATTTCTGACAGAGCTCACATGTAATTAACTTTGAATTCTTAAGGCTAAATTATTAAAAGGGAAAACTTAGCAAAGAGATGAAATTGTACATACTTAACAGTTTGATGTAATTTGGCACTAAAAATCATGGATGAAAAGGAGTTGACAGCTAATGAAAAATATGGGCTGACCTGTCCTTATGGGAATTTAATATCCTGCAAATGAAACTTGTCACAATATGGAGATCAAAATGATGCCAGAAAAATTGTGGTTTAAAGCATTAAAATCTGGCAACTCATTATATAGATGTTTGACGCCTACATACCTATATACTGAGTTTGAAAATCATTGGGGAGAAAAACTCAAACTTTTTTTAAAACAAAGCAGTGCCCCCCCCCATCTGCTCTTCATTCATTGCATTTCATTCTAATTAATTGTATTCTAATTGACCTAAACGTCTCTATTTTTTTACTATCTTCTTTGCTCCTCATTCTGAAGCCTCAGGAACTTGCTTGCATAATTAATTAATCCAAAATAAAAGGTGTTACTGTGTGAATAACTTTTAGAAGTGGCAAGAGGGAGACAGAAGTCACATTGCTAGCTCAAAGAGTGTGTTGAGGGAGTAAAAAAAGACATGTCGTATGTTAGATCTAAATATAAGAACTGTGGTGACTTCTTTTTCCTTTCTACGGGTCCCTGCTTCAAGGCTGGACTGAAAAATTACCATTCTTTGTCTGCTACTGATGTTGCTGCTGTTAAAGTCCAAATATTCAGTTCCCCTGTGCTATTTCTACCTGTCACCTACTAGCTTTCTGGATGATAAAATGTCTGTATAGACAAAGAAATCCCCAAGGAGTGCTAAAGGAAAGAGCTATTTAATTTCTGTTTGTACAGCCCCAAAATCCAGAATTTATATAAACTCAGCAAGACATCTGTTCAGGTGTTCATGCCAGTAACTTTGGTAGAATGCAAAAGAGTCCTTTGATCCATGTGGGACTCGATTCTTCTACCAAATTCAGGAGGGAGTTGGGCCTCCTGTTTCTATATTTTTGCTCTAAGGGGAAATTAATTTTGCCTCTCCGTCTTATTATATGTAAGTCCTACACAGAAGAGGCCAGAAGTGGAGTAAGGAGGAACGGCAAAATACAGTAATTTTTTTCTCTCTGTCAAAGCAACCACAGAAATTCAGCAGCAAACCACTTCAATATACATAAACAAGCCTGGCTCATTTGTCTTTGAATGTGTGATTTAAAAGAAGGGGGATTTCTAAACAGCTCCTCGCTTGTTCATGTTGGAACTTGGACCCACAGAATGTCTGCTTCAACTTTTCAGAGGCAGTCTCATGCAAAGAAAGAGCATCTGACTAACATATGATTGATGTGCCTGCCAAAAATTCTACAGCAATTCATGGGTGCATCCTTTGGGGCCACACAAATTGGTTTAAAATGGGCAATCTGTGGATTGCCTACCCCCTAAATTAAGAGAGGTTTGGGGGCTTTTCTTTGAGGGTCTTCCAACTGCAAGAGAAAGAACCAATCCTGAGAATGTCTTGCTACAACACTGTCCCCATGTCGTGTTTTCCCAGGTTTCAAGGGGAATATTTATTGGATTGTTTGTGTCTTGAGGATTTGTTCTTACAGTAAAACTGTCATTTGGAAGTTTGAGATTCTTCCAGCATCTGTTTCTTCAGCTATGCTAAACTAGCTGGACTCACACTACAAATAAACCCAAACCTACTTTACTTATTTATGACTTAGTGTGGTTCATGAACCCAGATTTGGGGGTTTTAAACCATGGTTAACCATGGGACCCTTCGACAGAAAGAGATGGGGAAATACAAATATGTAGCGCACAAGGCATGCTGTTCTTCGTCTCTTGTTTATCTCGCCTTATCTCATTTTATATTAACCGCCAATGTTCCCCATGACTCTCCATTCTGGCACAAGAGAAATGTTCGTCACTAGAAAGAGAGATAAGGAGAAGTAAACAATGGGGGGGGGAGAATAGATCAGCCTGCTGTGTGTGTGTGTGTGTGTGAGTGTGTGAGTGTGTGTAGGCAAAGGAAAACAACTAGTCTTCAGCACCTACTTTAATTCTTGCACAGCAGCAGCCACAATGGTCCGAATGATAATTCCAGCAAGTCACCTTTAGCCCCTTACAGTCCATAGATTCTGGCTGTGCTGACACAGCAGGCTTAACTAAGTTACTAAAAGGGGACTGCAGGATACATTGGCTTTGCCTTCAAATCTTAGTTTTGTGTGGTCTGGCACGATGTACCAACCTAGCTCTTTTCTTTTTTTTTTTTTTTATTTTTTTTTTATTTTTCACTATACACCATACACCAAAAACTACATAAACATAAATCTTTTCTTCTAAAAGAACAGTGCTTTACATTTTAAATATTCTTTACATCTTATTTACATTTTATGTACATCAATAATTATGTCTTTTTCTTTTTCTGTTCTAGCCAATTATAACATTTATTCCAAATTTCATAAAATTCTGACGTCTCCTTGTCTTTTAATTCTAACGTAAGTTTGTTCATTTCTGCGCATTCCAAGATTTTATACATAATCATATCATTTGTGGGAATATTTTCACTCTTTCAACATTGCGCATATGCTATACGAGCTGCAGTCAATATGTGTATAATGATGTGTTGGAGTTGTTTTTCCATCTTTAAATTTATTATGCCCAAAAGAAATATTTCTGGTTTGAAATCCATTTGTATCTCAGTTATCTCCTGTATCCAATCTCTTATCCGTTCCCAATAATTTTTTACTTTGGGGCACAGCCACCACATGT
>NW_015388772.1:59143-73010 GCF_001527695.2 Protobothrops mucrosquamatus
AATCAAATCTGCCATAATATCCCCCAGATCTTCTTCCTTCTCCTCTATCACATTTTGGAAGCGTAGATAAAATGCCGCCTTATCCATTTCCAAATAAATAATTGCTTCCTCCATTTTTTGGGGGGAGGCTATCATTTCTGTGTCTAATGTATCAACTTTTTTCACAACATTGTCTAACCCCATTTCTACTAATTGAATTATTGCTTCATTTTTTTTCATCGTTTGTTGTATCATTTCAACTCTGTTGTCCAATTTATTTATATCGCCTCTCATTTCCACATGATTTTTCGATATAGTCTCTTGCATTTTTAACATTGTTTCTTGGATACTGAGGAGTGTAGATTGCATAGTTTGCATATTGGCTATTGCATTTTGTTTATCTGTGCCAAACATTCCTTCTATTGATCTTTGGCCAGGTGGGGATGAGGGTGTCAATGTTAAACTCGATACCGTTTTTTTCCCTGTCCTCAATGTTGCCATAATTATTTTACACTTCTCTTCCCTCAACTTCTCTGAACTTTCCTCCACTACCCCAATTACTCCAACCTCTCTCTACCTTCTCAAACTTTCTTCACTTTCTTATTCTTTCTTACTTTTTTAACCAACAAATTTTCCCAATTATACAGTCCTTTTTTATCTCTTCTCAAACCTCATCCACTCTCCTGATACTCCCAGCGTCGTCTTCCGTTGTCTCCTTCCCTTCCGTTCACGCTCGTCTTACTTAAAGCACCGTCCCTGTCAAGCTATAAATCTTTCTCAGCATCAGCCTGTCTTTTTCAGCTTCCTCCTGTCGTTTATTCTCCAATCGTCACTCCGCTCCTTCGCTCCGCTCCTTCGCTCTCGTCTCCTTCCTTGTATCTTTTGAATGGATCTCTCAAGTTCCAGGTTTTCTTTCCAACCTCAGTCCGTTCTTTTCACTTTCCTTTAGTGTCGTATCCTCCCGGTCTCTCTCTCCACCTTCAGATTTTAACAGCAAACCACGCTTTTTCGTGGCTGGGAGCACTTTACTTGAGTTTCCCGATCTTCGCAGCCCTCAGGTTTGTCTCTAGTTTTTCTCCAACCACTTTTAACTGCTGCTGCGTTCTTCTAGATCGCCATTTTCTTTCAACTCTTTCAACTCACAATCTTTTCTATCCAGGTCTCTCAATCCACAAGCTCTACCAACTTCAACTTTATCACGATCTCTCCGCTCCCAGTTTCTTCCTCAAACCTCTCCGTCTTCTGCGCTCACAGATTTAATACACTGTCTTTCTCTGTGTCTACCTTCTGTTATTTAATCTCTCGGTTCTTTAGATCTGTTAACTCACAGCTCCTCCGCCGGGTCGCCGCTTGCGTTGAGGGTTCCCTCTCCGATTGAGCTTCCTCTCAGCGCCCGTCCTAATAGACACTTAAATCTTATTAGACTCTCCTCATATTCTTTAGTATTAGGAATAATATAGGCTATTACAGCTTACTACTTGGCACCGTCTGTTAGAATTCTTGCTTCCGCATCATCTGTGGCTTTATCAGGGCCTCAGATCCGCCATCAGCTGCTGGCAGAAGTTTCCACATTGAAATTAGGAGGTTTCCTTCGTCCTAACGGGCGATCGCCTTTCGCCTCGTTATTCCTCCGGCATCCCCCTTTCTCACGCGTTGTCCTCCAGACTTCCCCGCGCCCCCAAAGGGTCTCCAAACGTGGAAAGATCGGAGTTAGATGACAGAGCCTGTCTCCTTAACTCCGCACCGCCCTGATGCCACCACCGGAAGTCCAACCTAGCTCTTTTCATTGGTTTTTGAATCAAGGTATTCTATGTTCTAAAAATGGTTAACTCGGTAACCAAGCACAATTTTTGTAGGAATGCTGTTTCTCTTCGGTCCCTCCCTTCATATTTTCTATAATATTAGCCCAACCTACCTGGTACTACATCCAAATCTCTTGCCCCATAATTCCCACACACTTAGAAACAAAAAAGTTAGTTTGTTCTTGGGTTTTTTTTGTTTTGACATTTTCATTACTTTCTCCTCTGTGATTAAACTGTTTATGCTCTTTTACATAACTTGAAGTCAGTTCCTAAATTTGTAGGTCCAAAATGCATTACTGCAAGCAATTTATAGTAATTCGGCCTCCAGTTCTAACCTTCTACCATTTTCCTTTTCTCCTGCCCTCTTTTCAGATGTCCTATAATGCTGGTGGTGGGAGACCAGGCTCCACATGAAGATGCTGTGGTAAGTGATGAGGACCTTTCTTTTTTTAAAAGCTTCACAACCTAGAAGCAAAATGTGTTATTTCTTACCTTGTGTTTATTTTAGATTCATGCTATCTGCCTTTCTTCTCTTTCCAGGTGGAGTGCAATTCCAAACTGGATCCCACCCAGACCTCTTTCCTCAAGGTAAGCTATGCATTTCAGATATATCCAAATACCAACTTGCAAAACTCTTTCCAGGATTATATTGAGCTAACCTGAAGAGTTCCCATCCCTGCAATTATGTAGGGTGGTAAAACTGGCAAAAGGGGTGAAACTAGGTAGCCTATTTCAATTACCATTTTGCTTATGGTGCTTCTAACCTTGATCATCACAGATTATTTTTCTTTCTCTAATTTTTTTTTGGGGGGGAAAGCAAAAAGTAGCAACTTTCCAACTAATTTTGAGCTACCAAAAGATGAGCATTCCCAATTTGACTGTGGCATCCAAGATCATATGCTGTTATCCTATAGGGGAGCTGCAGACCAAGTCAACAGTCTTGTGTAAACACATACTATCACACATTTCCCCAACATGGAATAGCTCCCAGACCTTTCAATCATCATCATCAGATCATCATGTTGGAAAGAGTTACCCTTCTTTAGGCAAGTGTGCTTATTTAAGTTTCTCTTTCTTCTCTTGCAGATGGCTGATTCAGGAGGACAACCACAGCTGACACAGGTAAAATATACTAATAACCTGATACTCAGATTCAGAAACAGAATTAATTTTGCATTTCAAAATATTTTAAAAAGCAATGATTTTTTCTTAATATATCATTCCTCCTATTGAGTATTTCAAAACATATTTTAATATGATTGCATTTGTCATATGCTTACATACGATTGCAGACTTGTAGTATATTCAGTCAATCCTGTTTTCCATATACCATAGACCAGTGGTGGAGAATGTATGGCATGCATGCCAGAGGTGGCATGCAGAGCCCTCTCTCTGGACAGGCACGCCGTCGCCCCAGCACAGAGTTCGCCAGAGTAGCTTCCGCCTTTACTTTTCCTGTTTCCAGTCTTGCCCTCCTTCAGCGGTAGCGAGGCCTATGGGGCGATGGCAGCTGTACGGGGCCTCCATATTTCGGTGAAGGCGACCGAGCCGGAGCCCATCGAAGTGGAAGAGGGAGAGCTGTTTCTTTAGACTGGAGCCCTTGCTACCCCCTCGCCTGTGCTATGGCATCAGCAGAGGAACTAGCCATACCGGTGGGGCACTCACTGAGGGAGCTGGTGGTGGTAATGGAGCTGGTGAAACGGACCGTGTGGGGGGGAGCTGCCCGTGCTGCTGCCACGAGGCAAAGCCAGTGGGGGAAGGGGGATCGGACCCATGTGCCCCGCTTCCTGGTATCCTGCCGCAGCCGTGATGCGTTGCCAAAATCGGCTGCAGCACCAGTGGGGCGGTGTGAGAGGCTGCAGCAGGATACCGGGAAGTGGGCATGTGGGTACAATCCCCTTTCCCCACCAGCTTCGCCTCGTGGCAGCAGCACTGGCAGCTGCCCTTCAACCCAGCCTGTTTCCCTGGCTCCGTTACAAGCAGCAGCTCCCTCGAGTGGCACTCTACACAGCTGGTCAGTGTATCTGCTTTTACTTTTGCTGTTTCCAGTCTTGCCCTCCTTCGGTGGTAGTGGGGCCTGTAGGGCGATGGCGACTGTACGGGGCCTCTGTATTTCGGTGAAGGCGACTGAGCCGGAGCTCGCTGAGGGAACTGCTGCTGCTAACGGAGCCGGGGAAACAGGCCGGGGGGGGAAGCTGCCCGTGCTGCTGCCACAAGGTGAAGCCGGTGGGAGAAGGGGGATTGGACCCATGTGCCCCGCTTCCTGGTATCCTGCCGCAGCCGTGATGCGGCAGCGTTGCCGAAATGGGCTACAGCACTAGTGGGGCGGCATGAGAGGCTGCAGCAGGATACTGGGAAGTGGGCACGTAGGTCCAATCTCCTTTCACCTCGTGGCAGCAGCACTGGCAGCTCCCCCACCCCACCCAGCCTGTTTCCCTCACCCCACCCCAGCAGATGGAGATGGCGGTGAGGGGCTGGGGGCGCGTGGGGGACGATGCGAAGCGGCAGTTGTGAGGGGTGTGTGCACGCCAGAGCCTGCCAGAGCCCCCACCAGTGCGAGGATGGGCGGCACAGCTTCACTTCCAGAGCTGCTGCCAGCCAGGCCTGGCGATGCAGGGATCACCGCCGCCACCACCTCCTGCCCAGCCTGCCGCGTAATAAAGCAGGCAGAACCGCAACCGTCCCTCTCTTCAACCAGCTGCTTGCTAACTCGCCGAGGTCCCACACGGCCGGATGCATCCCAGCATGGTTGGTTTCCCTCCTCCCTATCCCGCCCCTCCTGGCCTCGCATGCTCTCCTTTTCCTGGGCACGACCCACTGCATCACCTCCTCAGCTTTCGGCCGGCCGTCCAGCTCAGAGGTGGCTTCTCTGAACTGCTGGAGGTGGGCGAGGCGGGGCTGCTTTTTGTCTTCTCCTCAGGACAGCTTTGGCAGATCCCCCCTCACCTGCCCACCCACCCTCTTCCCTTTCACTCCGCTTCCGAGCCCTCTTCGCAGCTCTGCCCACACAGCCACCAGAGCGGTAGGTGGAGCGCTTCTGCTGCTGTGGAGATGGAGAGATTGCCCCACCCACCACTGCCCTGATGCCCTTGCTTCCCAAACCATTTCTTTTCTGACCTTCTTTCTTCATCACGCACCTTCCCCCTCCCGTACTCTGCCTGTTGCTGGAGGGCTGGCCCGGTATTCACAGTGGGCTGCAGAGCCCTAGAGTGCACCGGTCGAGGGGCTGGCAGGCTGTGGCTGCTGACAGACACCATCGGCCCCCATGCGCTCGCTGGCCTCTGTGTGCAGGGGCCGATGGTGTCAAGGCGACCCCTGCCTCACCTTGTCTTGCCCCGTGGCAATGGCACCCCCAGCCTGCCCCCTGCCTCGCCTCACCCCGCAGGACGAGCCTCCTGCCCACCGCCCCACCTGCCAGAGACCCCCTGGATCTCCCCCAACCCTGCCCAGCCCCCACAGGCGTCCCCACGAGCAACATTGAGGTGGCCACACCCACCCAGTCTGCCGTGACCACTGCAGCCACGCCCACCCAGTGGGCCACACCCACCCAGCACCCGGCAATAAATACGTGGCTTTTGGGTTGCAGTTTGGGCACTCGGTCTCTGAAAGGTTCGCCATCACTGCCATAGACTGTCTTTGTGCAAATCAACAAATCACATTCCATTGGAGATCTGTACACAGAAAAATGAATTGAAGTGTGATTGTTATCAATGCAGAAACATTGAATTATAAACTAATCCAAAGGGCTAGTTCATACAGTGCAGTAGGCTGAAATATAGTTGACTAGTTCTTATCTTAGTTTGCAATTCAGTAGAGCTTATAATACCTTTTCTGAGAGACAGGAAGAAATAGTAGGTAATTGCTAAGATGTTCTACACACACCAAATACAATCTCATTAAACAAGGTGTTCATTTTTGGTTAGAGAAATAAAGTCTCCTTCTCTGCTCTGTTCCAACCAATGTAGTCATACAAACATATGTCTGCAGAGGGAAAAGGGCCTTGTTGAAATGGAGAAGTAGACAAGGAACCCGTAGGCATTTCTGAACAAGTACTGCATGCCAGTTTGAAAACATCAGACATTCTCACATCAGCAACATTGGAGTTCTGAGCTGATTGATTTCCAATGAAGTTCTGTAATGTAGTTGAAACCACTATGATGCTAGTGGCTATATTTCTCCACTGAGGGGACATTTGCTCCCTTTCTTTTGGATCTGGAGTTTCAGATCTTTTATGAGAAAGGTGAGCTGGATAGTTTTGCAGTTATCTGTCAGAAGTCCGGTTTAAAAAAAGCAGAAGAGAAATCCAGAAGAGTGTTTGACAGTTTTCTTCTAATCTTCAGCCCTGGATTAGCCCTCTTCTAAAGCCCCAGGATCCTAGGTTTGTTTTTGTTTTTCTGTTCTTTTGTGAAAAGAAATAGAGATTTTTGTAGCTGTAGAACTTGCATGGCATGAGTTTCACTTCTCATTCTTGGCATTTCAAATCAGCAAAGGTAAAGAAAAATCACAGACTACCTCCCAACATTTTTGAGAGTTTGGGGAGTGGAGTGGAATTGTCGCAATAGATCATCTCCCATAGTGTGAAGACATCAGAATTTGTTTTAATGAATTTCATAAAAAGAATTTTGAAGGGGTTCCATGTCAGATGTTTTTCTAATCTTTGGTTTCCTCTCTCCACAAATGTACTCAATGAGCTATAATTTGGAAGCAAGGAAGCAAGTAATTGAACCTTTAGGGTTTTCTGTCCCTTTTCTGTCTCTTTCCATATATGCATTTTTTAAATGTTTTTCTCTGCTCCTTTTCTATCTTTCAGCCTGGGAAACTGACAGAGGCATTCAAATACTTTGTGCAAGGAATGGGTTACAGTAAGTATTGGATCTGAGGACCTCTGTCCCATTGTGCACCCCCAAAGTTCATAGGTTATTGGGCTGCAAAACCTTGTGTTTCATCTAGCCAAGAGCAGAGGCATTCCTGACAAGATATTTTTGTACCCTAGACTGCATTCACAAAGCACACCAAGTCGTAGTTTATTTAGATGTAGTCTAATAAATAAACCAGAGTTGTATAAACTTGCATAACATATGAGGTTACAAATAAAGGTGGCTGAGATTACAAACTAAACTAGGACAAAGAAGATATTGTGACTTGGGATATTACAGGGACCCACCATAATTCTGTTATTTGATTCCTGGGACTACCTATTTCTTCTCCAGTTTGGCTCCTTGCACCCAAAATAATGTTTCCAGATAATTGAGATTGTTTAGAAGTTCTCATTTTATATGACTCCTGCTCCCCCAATCCCCTCTTTCCTCTCCACTTGTACATCCACCTTCTTTCCATGGCTATTTAGAGCTCAGTTAGAGCAGCCTATCAGCTTAGCCCTTGAACAACAGCCACTGTGGAACATTCATTCCAAGTACAAGTTCTTGATCAGTTTAGCCTAAGGATATCCTTTCCTGTTTCTCCTCAGTCCCTCATGTACTGGACAAGAAACTGAGTCAGGGGTCAGGTACCTTCTGTGGTATTTCTCCCTCATCTCCCATAATTCTCTCCTCCCAACATGTCTGCTCACCCTTCCTCTGGTTACTTCACTCCCCAACGCACAATCTCCCCCTTCCATTAGAGAACACTGAGTTGTTTGCTGTGGTAGTAGGAAAGCAGAAGCAGACATTATTTCATTTGGATTTCTGTTGTGTGCCCAAATGGGGATGGTCTTTGGTACACTATTATACAAGGATTGCCAGCAATCCTGCATTGTGGTTTGATTTCAAAATAAGACCACTCACTTGATTAACCTTTTTTATGCCGATGTACTAATTGTCTGCAAATGACCTGTTGCACTCCATACTTTTAAGGCTGTGTTAAATATTGGGGGAGGCAGGGGCTGACGGTATGCAACTCCATTGTTTGGGACCAAGTCAAGATGGGGATAAGTGCCAACTGTGAAGAAGAGAATGTACAGGCTGTCAATAGAAAACATTTGAAAATAACCTGCAAGGTGTACATGCTTTCTACCCTAGGAAGATTAGAATTTTTCTCCTTGATTTTTCTCTTGTACCAGATAGGCTTCTCTTGAGAGATGCTTCCTTTTCTAGGTTCTAAGCAACCCTCACGTCCCCTTACTTGTTCTCTAGATCTTAGAGAGCGTCAAATTTGCAAGGAATTGAGTTGGGCAATTTTAGATCATTCCCTGATTGTTGCTGGTGACTTCTTTACTATGCTCACTCCTTCTCACACAAGTGCCACTCACTCCATCATTGGCTCAATTCAGAACAAGGTCTTGATAATTGCAGTTAGGATGAGGATAAGCCTTTTATAATATGCAAACATTTTATCTAACTTTGCTTCCCCCTCATTTTTTTCCTCTCCACAGTGGCTTCGTCCTGCATGACGCGCCTGTCTCGCTCCCGCACCGCCTCTCTGTCCAGCGCCACCTCGGGGGACGGGAATCGTTCCCGATCTCGCACCCTGTCCCAGAGCAGCGAGGCAGGAGCCCCCCAGCCACCTGTCCCCACCATGGAGGTGTTCTGCTGAGCTCCGGGCCAGGGGATGAGACCGCCTCCCACCTCTGAACAGGACTCCTTCTGCTATCCCACAATGCACTCCGGCCACTGGGCCAGGTGACGATCTCCCCTAACGGTACTAAAAGTCCAAGGAGGCCCAGATGGGATGCAACTTTACTCTTTTTAAAACAAACATTAACTCCCCCAACCTTTAAATCCAGCACATCATACCCACCTTCCTTACCAACCCTGCCTTCCTCTCTCCCGTAACTTAAAACTAGTGTTGTCAGCCTTCGGTATCTTTAATGATCCTCAGTACCTAGAGAGGTATGGATGGAAGACTACACATTTTCTAAACTATCAGATAATCAGCATCTTCTCTGATGTTTCCCTTTGCCCTCCAGTTCTCTTGCACATTTAGCTTCCTTGATATAGGTGATCTGGATTATCATTGGGCTTTGTTTTGTTTTTTCCCCTGTATAATCATAACTAATCCTTGTTCCTCCCCCTAAATTTTGAGCGATATATTCTTGGAGTAGCCAGATGGCAATCTCATTGCCTTGCTAGCTCTCTTTTGTCCCCTCCGGAGTGTACATAGGAGGAAAATAAAAATAAAAAAGCAGGACCTCACAAGTGAGACGCACAAGCCCCAGTAAGGACTTGCTACTGTCATGCTAACCTAGTGCTCCCAAATGGGAGTTGCTGTTCCTCCACCTAACTCATTTCTTCCTTTGTACTTGTCTGGCTTGGTCTCATCTCTCCTGATTCCATCCGTCTAAATGGTCTTTGAGGTTCTGGTTCCTTCCATGGGCTTAAATGTGTTTTTGTTTTCATTCACCTTTTAAAATAAAGCTAGACTCTTCATTCCCTTCCCCTCCTCTATGATCTCTCTTGGTTTTTATTTTATAGCTTTCCTTCCTCCTGTGCATATACTCTTCCCTCGTCAAAGGCTACATTTCCTCTTTGTCCTCCTTCCCTTCCACTTTCATAGATGGTAGCTGCTTTGTGGTGTGCATGCACAGTTCCTGCTAAGACAGCAACTGTTTTCTGCAATTGAGGCATTGGGAGGCTGGGCAAGATTGAAATGGGGGACACTGGGGAGGGTGGGATTGTTCCTTTTGGAAAATGCTGGGGGCAGATGGAAGCTTGAGAGGGCAGAGGGAAGCTTGAGACAGATTGCACTGTTGCAACTGTGCCAGGCACAAATGACAATAGCCAATGCATCTGTGGTTTCATAGAAGAAGATGAAAGCAGGAGATTCCAACCTTCATTGGCTGTGATTTTTTTTCTTTTTCTTTGCACCAAGCGCTGATTTAGTGGGTTCTGGCTGTTGGCTTTGAGCAGGGCTCTTGTAGTGCCATGGAGGAGGAACTCTGTAATCAGATTCTGACTGTATCAGTTCTTTGATTGTTACCGGCTGTATTAAAGACCTAAATGCTTAGATGATGTTCGCCATGTTGATCTCACAAAATAAGGAATGCATGATGTTTTAAGGGGTCAAACCTCTAACGTTGGACCATCTGTTGAAGGCGGGGGTATCAGTATGTAAGGTTTTGAGTGGTATACAGTCCGAATAGGGCCATAAGGCCTCCAGTGGAACCAGAAAGGTATTGGTCCAACTAGAACATATCTTACTTATTCCCTAACCTGAACAGGCACTGGGAGTTAATTGCTCAGTTGCCTATAAAAAGGGGCATTGTTTGAAAAGGACTCCAGCTGGAGTTTTAACTCCCACATGTAATGGGATCCTTGTATTTGAGAATGTGTGGGCTCTGCTTTATTTTTCCCAGAGCAGTCAATGGTGAATCCCTACTCTTAACAATAAAAATCTCTAGAGGAATCAGTTTTTGCTTCTTTTCTTATGATAGATATATAGTCCACGCATGCAGGTCACAGGCTATAACAGCTTCTGTTTAACAGGGAAGATCACCAAAGACTGCCATAAAAATCAAAGAAACAAGGGAGTCAGGCTGGGTGGGTATCAAATCAGCATTCAGTATCAATAGAAGAGAATATAAGTAGTTTAGGGTTGAACGGTGGAGTCCTTGATGCTCTCTGAGTTGGTTGTTTGCTTGCAGATGTTTTGCTACCTGACTAGGATAACAAAACAAGTTCAGACAGCACCAGACTCCACAGCATTCAGCATTTTAGGAATGGACAATTCAGATGCCTCCAGGAAATTCACAATAAGCAAGATTGAGCCTCCTCAGTGAACTCTACACCAAAATGAAGCCATGGGAAACAAGAAGGAATCACTGTGGCAAGAGTTGGAAAATATTTTTATAGATTAAGTGAGGAGGCAGCTTCTTCCCCTCTCCAAAAAAACACCCCTCTGTCCTACAAGAATTGAGGATGCTTAGTTTACTGAAAGATGTCCAGCAGAAAAGAGAAGCAAATAATGGAGCTCCTTACGGATTAAAACTGGAGACACAGATTTAAGCTGTGGTTTGCTTATATGCTTAATCCATATTTGGTTTGAGTTCATGAGACACATTCAGCTATAAATAAATGTTTACAAATCACAGTGATTACAGTCACCCATCACCCCAAGTCAAAACCAGACAAATCACGTAACATATGTGAATCTAATGGCCATGGAGATGTTAGGAAGAGTTGGCTAACCTTTTCTTGCAGGTAATATTTTATAGTTAAAGGATACTCACATACAAGTTTAATAATGTATGGAAAGTAGGTACATTACTGCTGATGAGCTGAGGCTGAAAGATGTTCTCATGCCTATAGATGCCCAGTAAATTGGCAGCAAAGATGAGCGTTGAACTGCCCTAATCATGACATTCTAACAGATGCAGCTTCCCTAACTTTTTGCTCCAGCAATCTTGGCTTCAAGATTCTGCAATAAAAAAAAATCCTTTGGTTGTGGGCCAAATCTAAAATTAATTGCTGCTTACTACGTACCATTTAGAATTTCCATTTCACTTCACAAACTGTCCTGAAAGTTTTGCAAAACATGTTCCAAGTGGCTGTTCTCATGGAGAGGTCTGTATTTACTATCTGTATCAAAGCTACTTCCTTTCTTAGGTCACAATTAGCCACTGGCCCTGCTGACTCAGGAGAAGGCCAACTATATGAAGCCACTAGATTGCCTGTCTCTGAATGATTATCCAAATGCATCAGGGGAGGTTACAGACTACTTGCCTTGTTCATGCTGTTTATTTTGTTTTATAGCCTAGGACATAATGCTCTGGGAGATAATATTTAATGCTTTCTGGTCATTTCTTTATTGTTCCCTCCACCTTCCTCCAGTTGTTATTAACAATGAAATGGAAGAGAGTACAGTACAGAAGCTACTTTCATTCTCTCACCCCAAAAGAAATTTAATAGCAGCTTCAGGTGAAGCACATATGGTTTTAGATCAAGAAAAAGATACAGGTAGTCCTTGACTCAACTGGGACTAGAATTTTCATTGCTAAGCAAGGCAATTGTTAAATGAATCACACCCAATTTATGACTTTTCCCCATGGTTATTAAGTGAATCACTGCAGTTGTTAACTGAATCATTAAGCGATTCCAGCTTCCCCCATTGACTGCTTGTCGGAAGCCAGCTGGAATGGTGCAAATGGCGGTTGTGACCCTGGGACACTGAAACCATCTAAATGCATGCCAGGTGCCTAAATTTTGATCACATGACTATGTGGATGTTGTGACAGTCGTAAGGGCGAGGACCAGTTGTGAATCACTTTTTTCAGGGCCATTGTAACTTCGAACAGTCACTAAACAAATGATTGTAAGTTGAAGACTACCTATATGATTAGAGGGATAAAAAAGACCAGTTGCCCGATCTTCACATCAGTCTTGATAAATAGCTGGCTAAGGATAGAAATCCAAACAAACCCCAGAGAAACTGGAAATGTGAGGATCTGATCAGATTAGACCAAAGCAACACTCTGGACTATACCATTTTGACCTGCAAAGGAAGGTTCAGGGCTACCCAAGCCATTTTTTACTGCAAAATACAAAATCCAGTTAAGTCATTGATTCCAGATTTTGAAGTTGACTGAATAAGCAGTTGCATACAACTGTGTCTGCTCGTGCCCCTGAAAAAAAAGGTTAATTTAAGGGATGCAGCAAAGACAATGTTCCCTCAACACACACAAACACACACACACAGCTGCTGTTGCAACACATACAAACCCCCACACAAACATACATATTGCTGCTATTCCTTCTCCCTTCCATCCCATGTTGAACCAGATGCAACGCTGTGTGCAAAACAGGGCCAGTCCTGGTTTTCATTTTTTAAAAGAACTGAAAGACAAAAAAAAAGCAAAGAAAACCCCCAACAACAAAACCCAACCTTCTCCTACATAAAAAAAAAGTTCCCTTCAAACGGCAAACAGGGACACACAGAAATGGGTTAATTTATTACATATGGCTTTTTAAGATTTTTTTTAATTTTTTTTATTTATTACAGATTTAAGAAAAAGAAAAAAGGGGGTGTGTGAAATGGTGCCACTGTGCAATGCGTCAAATCATCTCTTGCTAACTTGTAGCACAATCTCCCGCCCGAAAAATCTCTCGCTCAAAGCAACCAGGGAAGAGGTTTTTTCAAGCCCGTAAAAGCAAAGGCTGTTTTCCACCCGAACTTTCTGTGCAGTAAAAGTTGACCTTTTCTCCAGCGCCAAAAGTGTAAATCTCTCTTTCCCCAGCCCCCGTTTCTGCCAGCAAATAGCCCCAAGATCAAAACAGCTCGCCCGTTGCCAAGTTCTCGCCTTCCTTTCCCGCCAAGGAGGACCAAAGGCTCTTATTGTCAATTCTCGGAGAACAAAATGAATATCAATCTTTGCGGAACCGAGGAATTCTCAGCCCGTTTCTGCAAAAGGCCTTGGCCGGGCTCCAGGCCGCGTAACCGCAACCCGATGTTTTCACTCCAAACTGGGAGGGGGAGCGAGGCTGGGTGGTCAGGGGGTCCCCTCGGGGGCGTGCGCACTAGGAAAACATCATTGCACCTCCGATAGATGTGCCCCGATCCAAGCCAGTCCAACTCTGCGTTTTGCCATTTGATGGGGTTTTTTGAGAGGTTTAAAAAGGGGAACTGCCACAAAGAAGAGGAGGTCAGGTTGTTCACCAGAGCACCAGAGGGAAGGACAAGAAACAATGGTTGGAAGCTGATCAAAGAGAGAAGCAACCTGGAATTAAGGAGAAACTTCCTGACAGTGAGGACAATCAACCAGTGGAACAGCTTGCCTCCAGAAATCGTGGGCACTCCATCACTGGAAATTTTCAAGAAGAGACTGGACAATCACCTGTCTGAGATGGTATAGGTTCTCCTGCTTGAGCAGGGGGCTGGACTAGAAGACCTCCAAGGTCCCTTCCAGCTCTATTCTATTCTATTCTATTCTATTCTATTCTATTCTATTCTATTCTATTCTATAATAATAATAATGATAAAGTTGGAAGGGACCTCGGAGGTCATCTAGTCCAACCTCCTGCTCAGGCAGGAAACCCTATACCATTTCGGACAAATGGCTGTCCAGTTTCTTCTTAAAAACTTCCAGTGTTGGAGCATTCACCGCTTCTGGAGGCAGGTTGTTCCACTGGTTAATTGTTCTAACTGTCAGGAAGTTT
>NW_015388772.1:73115-86974 GCF_001527695.2 Protobothrops mucrosquamatus
TTAGATAGCGCCCAGTGTTCAAGTCTGTCCAGATCCTCCTGTATCCTAAGCCTGTCTTCTGGAGTGTTGGCTATTCCTGCCAGCTTGGTGTCGTCTGCAAATTTGATGAGTTCCCCATCTATCCCCTCGTCCAGATCGTTGATGAAGATGTTGAAGAGCACTGGGCCCAGAACAGAGCCCTGGGGCACCCCACTACACATTCTATTCTATTCTATTCTATTCTATTCTATTCTATTCTATTCTATTCTATTCTATTCTATTATTCCATTCCATTCTATTCTAAATTCAGGGACGAGAGTTAAGGACCATTATGGGACTACAGGTAGTCCTCGACTTAACAACAGTTACAAGGGCATTGAAAGAAAGTGACAGTTTCACAGTTAGACCGTTGCAGCATCCCCATGGTCACATAATTTACATATGGATGCTTGACAACTGGTTGACCTTTGGGATGGTTGCAGTGTCCTGAAGTCATGTGACCATCTTTTGCAAACCTTCTGACCAGCCAAGTCATTGGGGAAGCCAGATTCACTTGACGACAGTGTTACCAATTTGACAACTGCGGTGATTCGCTTAATAAATGTGCAAGAAAAGTCGTAAAAAGGGACAAAACTCAACAAATTTCTCACTTAGCAACATAAATTCTGGGCTCAATTGTGGTTATAAGTTGAGGACTGTAGTTCTGGTGGCTGTTTTCTAATTCCTGATTCATGGGAGCCATGCCTTAAATACAGAATCACAAGGCAGAAGATGTGTTAGTTTATTTTCCTGCCCATCCTTGTGGATGCTCCTGATTGACACAAAATGGTGGATTAAATGCCACCTTGGGTTGATGGAACAAAGTTATGCAGTTAAGAGCATGTTACATAATAAAATAATAACATTATTACATTACATTATCTTATAAAAAATAATATCCCCATTAAATTCCAACTTAACAACCTCTCCTTTCTGAGAGATTTCCTTGCTGGATTCCCCAATGCCTTTAACAATGACAGAGATTCTAATGTACTGACTTCATTGGAAAGGCTGGGATACATTCTGAGATGTATCTGTCTTGAAAATACCCATGTTGAAATGTATATCACAGTCAAACATTAGCACAGCAAATGTTTTATGACATTTTGTATTATGTCATAAACTGTTTTATGATTTATATGTCATAAAATGTTTTCTAAGTTTGCCAAATTCTAAATCTGGGTCCTGGATTTTTGATGCACTCTGTAAATTAGCCCATCTGAGGTACCTTGGTTGAAAAGATTCTGTCCTATGGGGTACCATTTCGCTCAGTTAAAGGTTACAAGGATTAGAGTTTAGTAGTATATAGATTAAGTGTGTGGCCAAAGGGCATCCAGTTGGGTGTGCACAGCCTGCCGTGCCATTCATTCAGATTTGGTGATGTGTATCAGAAAGCTGTTGTCATAATCTGCATTGTTTCTCTTGATATCTCCATCCAAATATATTCTTGTGTCTTGTCCCAATTCTTTATATGTCACTGTCTGCAACTGCAACTGAGCATCAGCTTCTCCCCACATACCCTTGTAATGCTAAAACCTAGGTTTGCCATTATGTTTTTTAAGAAAATTGGCAAAATTTTTCACTAATTGGCTTAGTCCCTGTTAAGCAGGAGGCACACACAGTGCTACACCCTGGCACATTAAACCATGGGATATTGAATAGACCTGAGTGGACAAGGTTCTTTTAACTTATCAAGCGATATCAAAGTTCTCGTTATCTATCAAGCAGCTTTCCTACAGTGAAAGAGGGCATCACACAATAAACTGCTCCTCTTAATTGCTCCAATACAACCCAAATCTTTTTTTATTCCAGGCTGGGGCGGTAAGGCTAAATTTCCATTTGTTCTCTTAATTTACTCTCTCTTTACACAAAGCCTAGGAAGTAATCAAAAAGCCCACCACTTTCACCAAAAGCCCCCTACTCTCAAGGATAATCACATCTAAGACATGGCCTCAAAGGTGACAGGATCAACAACAGCTTTGGCACAGAAGATCTCTCTCCATTAGTAGCCTGTACCTCCAACGCTGGTATCCACAGTGTCTTCTGTGGAACTATAACTGGAATCAATCCAAGCAGGCTGCCAATTCCCCCTGCCATAATTGAGGGAATCCTGTTTTAGTCATGGTCCTTCAAGTCAATATGAGCTCTGATAACAAGGAATCGTACAATTAAAAATGATCCTAGAGAATTCTCCAGAACTGGAGCATTAGCTCTCAGGAAGGCTACAATGAGTCTCCAACCCATGTTGCTAGAGCTCATCCATTTTTTTTAACATAGAAAGACAGGGAAAGCATGCAAAGCATGGATTAAGGATCTTTCTGACCCCCTTAAAAACAGCTCATTTGTAAATCACATAGTTGTGGGGGGGGAAACAAGTGGGCTGTAAGATGAAGGAGTCAGTGCCTAATTGCCTCTCCCTTGGCCAAGTCAGGTCTATTTTCACATTTAGGTTTCCTTTGCTATGGCTTTCTCACCACCCCAAATTTGGTCCAGTTGTTTGTTTCTTTTTTAAAGATTTTCTCTGCTGACAAAGCGTGTCCCAATTCCTTTACATAATTTCCTTCCAATGTTCCGCTGGGTTGCAAAGAATAAAAAGCAAGAATTGCCCTCTTTGACCATTCACTCAGCACCCTCTGGTGGCCAGTTCCATATAGGACATTGAAACGAGCACAATGGCATGAAACTCTTCCTCCGCTTCACCTTTCCATCCTCTTTTAGGCATTTCCAAGTTTCTCTGGACAAAGAAGCATTTTGAAGCTTGGCCTTGACAATCCAGGAGATGGTTACACCATTCCAAAGGGGCTTGATTACAATCTCTCCCCTCTCCCTCCCTATTTATTTATCTATCAAATTTCTACACTACCCATCTCACCTAAGTGACTCCCTACTAATAGGGAGATTTGATGGAAGCAAACAAGCTGTTCTTAATTTTTTTTACAAAATGCTGGGCATCAAAGGGGATGCTACTGTCTTCTCCAGATTCCTTTTATTATTATTTTTCATTTATTTAGATTTTTTTTCTTTTTTTTTCAGGAGCTTAAAGTGGTGTACATGGCATACTCCCTTTCCCAATTTCCCCTCATAGTAATGTTTCAAGGTTGATTGGGGTAATAAATTGGCTCAAAGTGAGTTTCTATGGCTGGATAGAGACTTGAGCTAAGATCTACCCAATCCTCGTGGAACCCCTTATCCACTATATCACAAGGACTTTTAGCTCCTCAACCACAGAAATGTTGCCACTTCTATCAACATTTTTCCATTTTTAAATACAAATTTGGTTGGGAGCTGCCCAGACTTCGATATAAGATGAGTGGCTACATAAAAGTTATAAGCAAATTATATATAAATAAACTCGATCACTAAATTGCCCTTTTTAGAGAGTGCTTTATGCATTCTCGACTTTCACATTAATAGTCCAGTATTCTGGACCGTATAGCTCCATGTAACCTCGTATAGCTCTATGTAACCCTAACTAGAGAGCACGTATCAGTATGTTAGTAATAGGTCAGTGGGAGGAGTTTCTAAAGGGCATTGAGAGACTTCCTGGACACTAGCCACTTGGGGGTTCTTTGTTTGTCTTGTGCATGGCATCCAGCCACACAGCCGGAGATCCCATAATCATCCCACCATGTGACGCTTGGGCAGAAGAGGGGAAAATCCAACATCAAATTACCTATGGGAATGAACAGAGAGGTGTTAAGCCAGGAGTAACCTCGTAGATCCAGGTATTTCTTCTGCAATAAACATTATCTGTTTTAAAATCATTTCTATTGAGTAGTCTGTCTGCCTCGGATTAAACAACCTGGCTAGGCACCAGCCGGTGTTCTGTTCTGTCTGGGTCAGAACAGTAATTTGATGTGGTTAATTTTCCTCTGATCTGCAAATTTAAAGAAGTAAAACAAAGTCTCTCTTGCATGTGAAAGTAACTGGATGTGACTGATTCCAAGGATTGCCTGTAACAGTTAAATCAGTATATCTGTTTGGCAGACAGCGTTTCAAAGAAGGTGTGATTCAGATGCTTGTTTTCTTTGCCGGTAACTTCAAATAGCTTGGGGCAATGAGAGAAGTGTTTCAGAAGACTGTCTGTAGACCTATTTCCGTTTGCAAAAGAACTGTTTAAAACTGCCTCTAAAGTTCAGGTAAAGGCTTGGAAAGGGTGATACCCCCCCTTGTTATATTCTACGTTTGGAATGCAGCCAAAGGCAGGCAATTGACTCTTCACTGCTTTAAAGATTAAAGCCTGTCTCCCATCCTGCCTAATGCAACAAGGATTTGAAACTTAAGTGTTTAGATTAACAAAGCAACAACAGATCTGCTTCTTCTTCATGAGTTTGCTAGCTGAGAGAAGAGCAGAGGGGCCCCCTTCCAGGGCAATAAAAAGGCAATTAATCTCTCAACCAAAACTGCCTTCATTGTCTGCAAGCTAGCAACCAGGTTGCCAAGGAGGGCAATTAAGTAATTAACCTCTTCACACAGCCACAGCACTGGTGAAAGAAGCTAAACTCCCCCCTCCCTTTGGAATTTCAACTATGTCAATGGAAAGAAGGTATACAGAGGCTCCAATAGCAATGCAGTAGCATCCCCTGGTGGCCAATCTGCACATGACACCTTGGTAAAAATTTTCTTAGATTACAACAAATTGATAATTAATTCAGCACATAGCAAGCTTATACCAAACCAAGCTAAGAGTTCCCATAGAGGAAAAAGGACACTTCGCTGCACACACCTCTAACTATGCAGAGTGAATCTGATAGTTAAAGAGCAAGTTATCTAAATTTATCCCAAGCTACCAACACCCCCTAAAAGGGCACAATAAAGTATTCACTCACTCAAGCTGAAGACCAAGTTCTTCCAGTTTGAGGGATTAAGGAGAAGGAAGCAGAGTCAATAACCCTTGCTTAATACCACAAGCTGACGACCCCAGGGTTCCAGTCTGCAACTTAACGACCAGGTGGGAGTTCGTACCTCTACATTCTCTCAGGGGCCACAAGCAGGAACGTGGTAATAGGAAGAATTTGGCTGGCCTCTCTTCAGATGCCCCCTAGTGGTTAAAGGAGGAGCTACATGCAAGCCTTTAATCACGCCCAGAGAGAGCCCTCTAGTGGATAAAGGGTGTACCTCAAAAGAAGAGCACCCCGGTAGCTGATACGCAGAAAGTGACCCCTAGTGGTGAACAGGTGAATTACGCTGAAGTACCCACAAGCACAGGAGAACGCACCCAGTGGCACCTCCACCCACAGACAGCACCTCTGAAGCTGATCTGCAAGTAGCGACCCCTAGTGGTCAAAAATAGAAGTTCATCTAATTTGCTTCTAAATAGCTAGGAAGCACAGGAGAACACACCCAGTGGCACCTCCACCCACAGACAGAACCTCTGAAGCTGATCTTCAAGTAGCGACCCCTAGTGGTCAAAGAGAGAAGTTCTTCAAATTTGCTTCAAAATAGCTAGGAAGTGTACTGAACCTATCCTAGCCATGGCAGAGTGGCTCATTGATTTAGATGAAGGGGTTCAACCAACCAGCCTAGTTGAGACACCCCAACCAGCCGGCCAAGGAGAAACGCTGCAAACAGCCACCCTTGACCTGTACACAGAAGCTGTAGCTCAAGCCTCAGTGAAGCCAAAGACGTCTCAGAGTCACTATGATCTGAGACAACAAAGAAGGCCAACTGAAGTCATGCGGTGGAACCTGTTGGAGAAATGGGACATCGTGTACAAGCGCCATGAAAGATGTTGGGAGAGATGGCACAAACTCTACCAAGAGCAAAAAGAGAATCTCTCCCCTGAACGTGCGCACGCACTGGAAGGAGATAAGGAAGACGCCTTCGCGCAATGGATGGACTCCGAACGGCAACTCAAGGTCATTCAGGAGCAATTAAGAGACTCAAGTGTCGATAGGGAGATGCAAAGCCTCAAGCTAATAAATGAGGAACGTAAAAAGCTTCTAGAGAGCCCACAACGCCCTCCAGAGCGCGAGCCTCGCCTGAGGGACAGACTGGTCGACAGGGCCGAGTCTGTAGTTTCCTGCCATTCACACGCACCGTCCCAACGGTCGCACGTGGCTCCATCCCACGGGTCTGGAAGGGCCTCATCCTTTCGCCACATATCCAAGGCACATTCCAGCGTGTCACAGCAATCGCATGTCACAGGCGCCTCCCGCCATTCGAAAGCATCTTCTCGCCACAACCGAGCATCCCGAATTTCACAAGAAGAGCAAGCAATCATAGATGCTAACGCTGCCGAAGCAGTTTTTTGCGTGGCACAAGAGGAGCAGCTGAAGAAGGAGGAATTGGAGGCGATGGAAATAGAAGAAGCTCAAATGAAGGCCAAAAAAAAGGCCGAAGCAGCTAAAAGGAATGCTGAAGCAGTCAAAAGAGAAGCTGATGCAGCTAAAAGGAAGGCTGATGCAGACGCGGATGCAGCTAAAAGAGAAGCTGAAGCAGAAGCTGAAGCGGAAGCTGAAGCAGATATAAGGAAGGCTAAAATGAAGGCCACTCAAGACGAGCTTGAGTTCATAAGAAGCCAACGAGACGTGGCGGACAAAGTGGCAAGGGCACAAGGCCTTCGGAGAACACTCCAGGAGCCCACTTTCTTATCCAATAGGGAACAACTGGAGAACGAAGAACGGCGTAGCCGAGTACAGGCCTACGTGGACAACCAAAGTGCGTTTCAACGTGAACAGGTGAGACCACAGCCAGCCACAAGCCCCCCAAGACCGAGTAGATGATCAGAAGAATCTCAACAACCAGATGCGCCGGTCAGCCATAGAGTTGATGTCACGACAACTAGGCCACGAGATCTTCCCATCATTGCTGCCCCATTGAACCCGCCAAACCATACCTTTGATGGCAATCGGATGGGTCCACCAGCAATGGCAATGGCTACACAGCGGGGAGCGGAACAAGATCTTTCCACCGTTGTTGCTTCACGGAACCCGCCGAACCACACCACTGATGGCAATTGGATGGGTCCACCTGCAGCACCAACGGCCCCACAGCAGAACCAGCCGTCACTCGGGGAAGAGATTGAAAGAGCTCGAGCCACACTAGAGTCCCTGCTACGCCAACAGGAGGCAGCCTACCAAGGAACCACCACCAGACCTGATCACAGCGGAGAGTCTCGAATACCAGCTATGCCAGCCTACCAAGGAACCAGCTATGCTCCACCAGAAAGACGAGAGACCCTCCAAGTGAGCACCCAGGACCTTAGCTCCCCTCAGCTCAATGCCAGGGCAGAGGAGTTCAGACCAAGTCAACAAGGTCCCCCGCATGTGACATGGCAAACCACCCTCAGCCAACAATATGCCGAAGGAGTTTACCAGCCAGACATGGCGCACGCCCCCACTCCCAGGAGCGATGCACCACCTCCACCAAGCTACAGCCCACACACGGAATCGATGCATTCCCCAATGTATGTTGGAAGAAGGTTGGACTTGGCAGCCAGAGGAGTACGAAGATTCTCCGACAAACTTGGAAAAGACTACTTATTGTGGAAGCACATCTTCAAGCACGCCATCAACCAGGAAAGGGCTGGGCCAGATGAAGAACTTGTCCAGCTGACAGCCTGGCTAGGCCCAAAATCCGTAATCACAGTGAACAACATCTTCGCAGCCCATCTGGGTGACCCTGACATCGGCCTTGTACAAACTTGGGATGCACTTGACAAGGACTACGGTGAACCCACAGTGACAGAATCCTCGCTCCTGGACCACGTTCTGAGTTTCCCCAACATAAGAATCAACGGACATCAGCAGCTGAAGACATTCTCGTCGCTCCTTACTCAACTGGAGACAGTACAACATGATCCTACCTTGCCGGGATTAGCTTGCCTTGACCTGTTCAGAACACAAGATCCTATCATCCAAAAACTACCACGGTTGTTATCTGAAAAATGGATCGAGTTTTCTCGAGCTTACAGGAAAAGCAACCAAAACAAAATTCCCCCCTTTGCGATTCTCGCTGAATTTATCAGGGACAGGGCTGACTTCTACAATGACCCCCTGTACCTCTCCATCAGAGAAGCTCAGTCCCCAACGACAAAGCAAACCAGTCAAAACTCTGATGTTGTCAAGCACCCCGTCCAAGCTACGAAGGACAGAACCACCTATTCAGTATACAAAACAGACATCACGCCTCGCCCAAAGAAGTCTCCAGACGAACGAATACCGAAAGGTGCTCATTTGAACCCTCGTCCAACTAAAAAAGGCTTGACTTGTCCAATTCACAAGTCCTCACACTCTCTAAACGATTGCAGAGAATTTAGGAAAAAATCCCTAGATGACCGAAAGACTCTACTCAAAGAGAATAGGATATGTTTCAAATGCTGTGACTCCATGGAACACATGGCCAAAGATTGCACAGCTAGAGTGAAATGCCACCTGTGTGACAGTAACAAGCACACAGCAGCCTTACATCTAGAAACTAAAAAACCCTCTGAGGAGACACAACAAGCGACTTCGACAACGGAAACTCAAACTGACTCCGAAGAGCAGCCAAAACAGTACGGGACGTACTACACAGATATATGTGACGACTCACCATGCCCTCCTTCATGCTCACCCGTCTGTCTTGCAAAAGTCTACCCCGACGGGCAACCTGAAAAGGCAGTAAAGATGTACGCCATACTAGACCCACACTGCAAAGTTACTATAGCAAAGCCCGCCTTTTTCGATCGTTTCGACCTCCCGAGTGAACCGAAGCATTTTGCAATAAATACATGCACAGTTCAAATGCGCACGGCGGGAAGGAAAATCACCGGTCTACGCATAGAAGTGATAGATGGAAGCTCACATTTCCGGTTACCATCAGTGTTGGAATGGGAGACCTTACCAGATATCCGCAGCGAAATCTCAACACCAGAGGCAGCAAGAAAAATACCGCACTTAGCACACATAGCTAACTTAATCCCTCCTCTAGATCCTGAAGCTAAAATCCTACTTATGGTGGGAAGAGACGCCCCAGAGTCCATTGGCTCTGATGAGAGAATCAAAGGTCCACCAGGGACCCCAGTAGCCATTAAGACAGAACTCGGATGGGCCATAGGAGGGACAGTTTGTGTTCATCAACCGCAAATCCCAACCCAGGTGAGCATATCAAACACCTCCATTCCCAGTAATGGAACAGCACCTCACCTGAAACCACACCCAGAACACTGTGCGCTTGTGACAACCAAACCTGCTTTTGAAGCAACAGTGTTCCAGAACAGTCAGAATCACAACAACTTAGCCTTGTCCATAGAGGACAAACAAGACAAACAATGTCTGCAAGACCGGGAGTCATGGAGTGTACTCCCAAGATGTCCCAAGAGTATGCAAGTGCAGTGCACGTATGTTTCCAGCTCACCCGCCTCAGTGCAAAAGAAAGAATCGTACGCTTCCTTAGATGTGTCAATGAAGGCAAATGCAACCTTAAGACGCGTCACAGTCTACAGCGGGGAGAACCACACTTACGTCATCTTGTTTGCAACCATAAGATACATCAGAGTCTACAGCGGGGAGAGCTGCAGTCTCGGTGTCTTCTTTGGAAAAGCGAGACTAACAATACATGAAGGCCACACCGTACCAAAGTTAGAACTATGTGGTACCACTTTGGCTGTAAAGCTCACCAACTTGACAGTGAAGATGTTGTGCCTTGAACTACAGTCTACCACCTTCTACACAGACAGCAAGGAGATGTCAAGCTACATCTACAAACAAAGCAGACATTTCTATGTCTATGTAGGTAACAGAATGAAAAGAGTTGAAACATATTTGAGGCCTGAACTATGGCAACATGTGCCAACAGGTAACGACTTTGTGAACCAAGTGAAGTGGCCCAACCTTGCCACACAGTTAACAGAATTGACCTGGCTAGAAAGTCCTGAGTTCTTGGTCTGTCCAAACAGACAAAGGCCACAGAGACCAAAATGCTATGTACTTCCAACTCCAGATCAACGTGCCAACCTCCAACTTCAGGCACCCAGTAAACGTCAACCAATCCGCTTCAAACCCCTGACTAAGTGGAAGCACCTGAGATTGGGCATAGTTTTGATCATCTTGATCACTTGTCTTAGCATCCCAAGAACGAACCTTATAGGAGTCTGCAAAGACTTACAGACTATTGAAGACATTTGCCATGACCCAGTGATTAACAAATGCCTGACGGCCAAAAATTGCCTTCCCCACACATCTCACATGGGCGAAGCACGCATAGGCGAAGTGTGGGAACACATGATTGGTGCACCCCGCGAAATCATGGACTCTATGTTGTTGAAGACACCCACACCCACACATGAAGTCCTCACTACCCTGATGACAACAGTAGCAGCCATCTTCAATACTCCATCGGTGGTTCCAGATACCTCGGTTCCTGAGTATCCTGAGTCTTCTGCAGCTGCTGTTGTTCCTGATCCTTCAGTTCCAGCTGTTGTTCCTGATCCTTCAGTTCCAGCTGTTGTTCCTGATCCTTCAGTTCCAGCTGTTGTTCCTGATCCTTCAGTTCCAGCTGTTGTTCCTGATCCTTCAGATCCAGCTGTTCCTGAGTTTCCAGATGTTCCTGATCCTGATTCTTCAGATCCAGCTGTTCCTGTGTTTCCAGATCCAGCTGTTCCTGTGTTTCCAGATCCAGCTGTTCCTGTTTTTCCAGGTTCTTCAGTTCCTGAGTATCCTGTGAATCCAGTTCCCTTTGTTCCTGAGAAGCTTTGGGATCCAGTTTTTCTGTTCCAGATTTGGTTCCAGTTTCTTTTACAGGAAGAAGACCTTGTCTCACTTAGAGACAAGAACGTATACCAGAACTATTGGCCCATGAGACTTGCGCACCGGGCCCACCCAGTTGATGAACTACTTTACCAAGCTGAGGTCCAGATCGTGAAGCCACGTGAGTCAGGTCGTGACTCAAAGACTCTTGTACCAGGCTGATCACCGATTTGGTACCGTTGCTGATGAAGACTGAACCAGAAGATCAAACCTCAAATTATGTATTGTGTTTATGCATTGTTTGATGTAACACTTGCTTATTTTTTGCATAATTGTGCATGCTTTATATTTACCAATAGTTATGCATGTCTGATACCAAGTTTTTACCTATGTAGTCACAAGTTAGTTAACATTGAGTACTGTATGCTTTAATGCTATATTTTTTGCTATTCAGTTAGTAAGTAGTGGAAATATAAATTTCCAAGCGGGGAGTATTCTGGACCGTATAGCTCCATGTAACCTCGTATAGCTCTATGTAACCCTAACTAGAGAGCACGTATCAGTATGTTAGTAATAGGTCAGTGGGAGGAGTTTCTAAAGGGCATTGAGAGACTTCCTGGACACTAGCCACTTGGGAGTTCTTTGTTCGTCTTGTGCATGGCATCCAGCCACACGGCCGGAGATCCCATAATCATCCCACCATGTGACGCTTGGGCAGAAGAGGGGAAAATCCAACATCAAATTACCTATGGGAATGAACAGAGAGGTGTTAAGCCAGGAGTAACCTCGTAGATCCAGGTATTTCTTCTGCAATAAACATTATCTGTTTTAAAATCATTTCTATTGAGTAGTCTGTCTGCCTCGGATTGAACAACCTGGCTAGGCACCAGCCGGTGTTCTGTTCTGTCTGGGTCAGAACATCCAGTGCTCCAGATTAGTCAGTCTGCAGTCAGACAAGAAGATTATTATCTAACTGTAACTTCATCCTTACAGGTAATACTTGATCTTCAACCATTCATTTACTGACCATTCAAAGTTACAATCACTCTGACCTTCAACTAGTACACTTATAGCCAAACAGCATCCCCATGTGATCAAAATTCAGGTCTTTGGTGCCACCGGCTTATATTTATACCAGTTGCAGTGTCACCATTTGCGCCTTCCCAGTTGACTTCCAACAAGCAAAATTTATGGGGGAAGCCAGATTAACTTAATTTACTTACTTAACTGCAGTGATTCACCTAACAAGTGTAGCAAAAAAAGGTCGCAAAATCAGGCACGAGTCAATTAACAACCGCCTTGCTTAGCAATTGAAAGGTGATCGTAAGTCAAGGTCTACCTGTATTACATTTCCAATGAAGTGCTGTTTTTGACTGTTCTTTTTTTGGCAGTACAATAAACCCTAAATATTTCTTGCATAAGTCATAATTTGAGGCCCATTACACTCTTGCTGTAGAAGTTAAAACACTCTCCCATTGTCTAACCAATACAGGGACTTCTAGTTCTTTATTCCACTCATTTTTTAATATCTGTGTTTTTAAATGAAGAGTTGCATCTACAAAGTGCAAATAATATTATTTCTAATTCCTTGAAATTAAATGCACTCTGCAAATCATAGGAATGTTTTAAGAGATATATCATTACTCTGACTTCTATACAGATGCACTTGAAGATACTACTAAGAGATATGAGATCTCTGGCAGCTGAATAAACAATATATTATTAAGAGGGAAAATGATAGATTTTTCCACAGTATTCCCCATTCTGATAGTTCTAGCAAAGCAGCAAAATCCAAATATAGGGTCCACAAGAATCTTCCTTTTAGTCCTGGCTCCATTGATTGGTTGACTTGGTGAAACTAACTACTGATAGTCCTTGACTTACGACCACAATTGAGCCCAAAATTTCCATTGTTAAGTAAGATAGTTGTTAAGAGAGTTTTGCCCCATTTTGCAATCTTTCTTGCCACAGTTGTTAAGTGAATCACTACAGTTGCTAAGTTAGTAATACAATTGTTAAGTGAATCTGGCTTCTCTATTGACTTTGCTTGTCAGAAGGTTGCAAAAGGTGATCACATGACCCTGGGACACTGCAACCGTCATACATATACTGTATGTCAGTTGCCAGGTGTCTGAATTTTGATCATGTAACTATGAGGATGCTTCAACCATCATTAAGTGTGAAAAGTGGTCAAAAATTACTTTTTTCAATGCTATTGTAAATTTGAATGGTCACTAAATGAATGATTATAAGTTGAGGACTACCTGTAAGGCTGTAAATCTACGGATGCTTTCTATGTAGATCTGTGGACAGTGATCCTCTTAAAGCTTATTTGTGGAATGTACTGTACTTTTGAAGAAATGTACACACAGGTCTGAGCAGGAACTGGGAAAATGAAGACAGGATCCCATCTAATGTCTATATTTTTTGTAATGAGAGACAGATCCTTGGCTAGTCTTCAGAATGTTGGCACCTGGTGTATTATGAGCACCAGAATTAAATGGAAAGGAACAAGAAGTTCTTAGGTGATGTGCTTGGGAAAAGTTTAGAAGTACCAACCAAGAAAACAAATAATTCATTTCTGAAAAATAGAGATCGCAATTGCTTTATGTTTATTAAATGTGGAGGGAAGAGTGTATAGATGCTCACTACAAATTGAGTACAGATCATCAATCAAACCTATGAAGGGTTTTTGTTACAAAAAAACAAAAACAAAATACCCCTAAGAATTTCTTGAAATATATTCCAATGAACATGGTAAGAAAAAGAGCCCTGGTTGTACAATGGTTAGAATGCAGTATTGCAGGCTAACTCTGCCCAGTGCCAGAAAGTTTGATCCTGATGGGGCTGACTCAGCCTTCCATCCTTCCGAGGTCGGTAAAATGAGGACCCAGATTGTTGGGAATAATACACTGACATTGTAAACCTCTCATAGAGCACTGCAAAGCACTATGAACAGTATATAAGTCTATGTGTGGTTGCGCGGCAATTCCCTCGGCACCTGGATGAAGCAGTCTATCTAGACCCATACCAGTCGGGCTTCAGGCCGGGACACAGCACGGAAACGGCATTGGTCGCGTTGGTTAATGATCTCTGGAGGGCCCGGGACAGAGGTTATTCCTCTGTCCTTGTTCTTTTGGACCTCTCAGCGGCTTTTGATACTGTAGACCA
>NW_015388772.1:87769-92839 GCF_001527695.2 Protobothrops mucrosquamatus
ATTTTATTTAGGGACGATTTTAAGTATAATTTTAATTGGAACACAGCCTCTAATATTTGGTTTTTAATTTGGTTTTAGAAGGGTTTTATTTTTGTATATTGTTATTGTATCTGTTTTTAATATGCTGTGCACCGCCCTGAGTCCTGCGGGAGAAGGGCGGTATAGAAATTAAAATAATAATAATAATAATAATAATGTGCTACTGCTATTATTAAAGCATTTTATTTCAGTAGAAAAGTGTTAAAGTACTACAGTACTGAAATAATGTATTAAAAGTTTCTTAGCTGTCCAACTCTTATGAAGGATATTGACTAGATAAAATACAAACTGTACCAGCTCTTCCTATGGAGTGAGGAGACAATTTAGGATCAACATATTGCTTCAAAAACTATGGAAGTTTGTGATGGGCTACTGCTCTCTGCCGGCCATTAAGGGAATTGTGCAGTGTGGATGTTTATTAAGTGCCAGCTTGATGCTGGTTGTCCGTTTCTTCTCTTTCCTTCCACCTTTCCCAGCATTACAGGTTTCTCCAGAGAGCTAGGTGTTTGCCTGAGTGAGCCTGGTTATTTAGGCTTTGAGTGGGAACTCTGGATTTGTTTGGTAATCCATTTGTTTCCTTAAATATTGATATTCTCAGAAGTCTTCTCCAAAGTTTAAAAGTGTCAGGGTCATGGAGAATACCATTGCCCACAAGTTCCATTCTTAACTGTATCTTTAACTCAAATTTGTACAGGTAGTCCTCAACTTACAACCACAATTGAGCTGAAAATTTATGTTGCTAAGTAAGACAGTTGTTAATTTTGTGCCCCATTTTACTACCTTTCTTGCCACAGTTGTTAAGTGAAACACTGTAGTTGTTAAATTAGTAGTGACTTTCCCATTGACTTTACTTGTCAGACGGTCGCGAAAGATCACATGACCCTGGGACACTGCAACCGTCATAAATATGAACCAGTTGCCAAGCATCCAATTTTTGATCATGTGATTATGGGGATACATCAATGGTCGTAAGTGTGAAAAACAGTCATAAGTCACTTTTTTCAGTGATATTGTAACTTTGAACGGTCACTAAATGAACTGTTGTAAGTCGAGACTACCTGTATGCAAGACAGAACTTATATGTACAAATAGGCTATTATTAAAAATGGCAGAGAGCGTTGTCCTTCCTCAAGCTGACAAATCGCTGAAGCCATGTAATGTTTTCATAAGTTACTGAAAACCACTGAAAATAGGCTGTTTATTGAAAACATATGGCTTCAATGATTCATAAAACATTGCATGACTTCAACAGTTCATTCGCTTGAGGAAGGACAATGCCAGCCACTTCTTTTAGTAACAGGCAGCATGTTCATATCTAAGGGTTGTCCTTAAGTCAGACATTCTTAACTGGGGGACTATCTGTACCTTTTTCAAGATCTCATGGCGACTCTCCCAGACTCTCTCCCAGAATCACTTGAGATGGGCAGCCATATAAATGAATAAATAAAGGTGGTAGTCTGTGGTACCTTTTTGAAAGTGTTTACTATTATAGTTAGTTCTTAACTTACCTTTCAAAGTTATGACAAACACACACACACACACAAAAAAAACTATTTAAGACCTGGTCCTCAAGTTACAATCGCTGCAAAGCTCCTATAGTGATTGGCATCTAAATAAGGAAAGGGTTAGAATTGTTCCCTTGTTTTGGAAGATCCTTCATTATGTACCACATCTTAATCCACATGGCATGCCTCATTTCCTTTCATTGCCATATTCAAAGAGACACAAGAGTTTCTTCATACTGACTTTGGATGTTCTTTTCTTACAGATTCTTATCCAGGCCTCTACTAAAAAGCTTATTGATAAAAGAATTAACTTGCATCTTACACTTGCAAAACTTATCTCTGAGCTGTCAAATTAATCTATGGGATATGAAAAGATGCCAATTGTAGGCATGAAGATGTTAGGTCCTCAAAATTCAATCATGCTTGCTTCTATATATGTATGGCTGTTTTATAATTATATATGTGTGTGTGTACATGTATATATATACACACACATACACACCTACATACACACACACAAACACACACACACACACACACACACACACACAGAGAGAGAGAGAGAGGGTTCAAGCCTTAATGATATATATGCCATCATCTCTTTTAGCCACATTCCAGAGGCCAAAATATATTGAATTGAATTGGCTAGTACAGATGATGAAACTCCATTTCTTAGATACCCTAATTCTTTTCCTGTTGTGATGGATTGGATATTCCTCATAGTGTAGGCTTGAGCCAGATTTATGACTTGGTCAACCAGGGTTCCCAGAGCCTCACCTCTATGAGTACTTCTATGAGTACTATGAGTCTGAGTCTTTTTCCTGTTCTTAGCCAGGAAATAGTAAAACAATTAGCCTCAAATGGGAGAAACAATGGGAGTTAAACATATGTGTTAGTCTTTAGGGAATGCACAGAAGGAACAGCAGTGCCCCACTTGTAGATCTTTTTCAGTTCATGGAGGGCTCTGTATCTTGTTGCCAATAAACCAGAACTGCCAATGTTCCTGGATGATGTCCTAATTTAATTATAACTTACAATTTATTGTAGCTTATGTTTCCGCAGAGCAAGGCGTGAAGTGTAGAAGATAAATGATCTGGGCTCATTTATATACTTACAACCTTTGTCTCAATGCTGTATAGGTACAGGCATGAATTTGTTTTATATCATGTTTTATGTGTTGCACATTATGCAATACACATTAGTGCCAAAAATCCTAGCTTCTCATACAAACTAAGGGGAGCAGATCTGGGAGTGACGAGGAAACAAGAGATGTTGGAGTACAAGTAGTCCTTGACTTATGACTATATTGGAGCCTGCCCTTTATGGTCGGAGATCTTGATGGCTGTTAAGTGAAGCACTCAAGTGATTGCCTTGGGACTGCCCAATTGATGGCCACTTCCAGGATTGCATTACCTGGCCAACAACAAAGTGACCTGCTTCATTTTCTTAATGTGAACTCCACAGCATTCCATAATGTTCCGCAGCAATACAGAACACTGCAGAGTTGTGTTAAGAAAGCAAAGCAAGCTGCTTTGTTGCTGGGCTGCTTCCAGGGGTTACCCTGGTGGGGTAGGAAACAGGTCGAAACCTGCAGGGATTCAGTGGAGGGGAATGGAGGATAGAAAGGCTGGGGAGCGCTGCAGTATATCTGCGATTAATCGTAAGATTGAATGACTATATAGTCCCACAAACACTAAACACAATCATTTAGAACAGGTCTTTATTGGCCTCTCATTCCAAGGCCAAGGAGAACGGCAGGTTTTCCAGGAGGCCCCGCTTCACATCTAGTGGCTCTTATCATAAGTCCCAGCTCCCTTATAAGCCCCAACATAGCCGCTGTTGTCTGTCAGCTCTGCACGCCCAGCTATCCCTTTGCCTTTGCCACTTTCGTCAAAGCGTTCCTTGTGAGAACCCGTGTATTTGCTGGTGTCCGTCAGTCTGTCTACTGCCCCAGTTGCAACAGCTTTCTGCAAGACAATTAAGCAAAGTGTTAGCTGCCTGTTGAAGGTGGATGTTGGGGAAGGGAAGATGATGGTGACAAGCTGATTCTCACACATGGGAAATTCACAGGTCTGTACAGGTGAGCTACAGGGATGAACAACAAGTGGGATGTGTGGCTTTTATTGACACCAAGAGGATCTACGTACTGGGTGAATTTTAGGCAGCTTAGATGAAAACAACCTATATTCTGTCCTTCCCAAATCTATTCTGGGGGAAAAATTAATAGAGAAATCATTCTAGATTATGGGCTTTTTAAAGCAGGGCTTTTCAACCTTTTTACCGATTGTACCACTTTTAGGATATGGCAATATTTGAGTACCACCTAGCAAGGTGTCAAAAACTTGATGACCAAAAAAAACACCTGTTCAAAGTTGCAATTGCACTGAAATGACTTATGACCATTGTTCACACTTATGACCATTGCAGCATGCCCAGGGTCATGTGATTTATATTTGGATGCTTGGCAACTGATTCATATTTACAATCGTCACAGTGTTCCAGGGTCATGTGATCCCCTTCTGCAACCTTTTGACAAGCAAAGTCAATGGCAGAGCTGCTGGTGGCCAAGTGCTAAGGCGGGACTTCCTTTCCTCCCTCCCTTCCCTGCCTCCCTTTTTCTCATTCCCATCTCCTTCTGAAGGAAGAATTTGAAACCCCCCCCCCCCATATTTTTCCTCTTCCGTATATTGATCAAACAAGGAAAGGCCTCCAGAGACAGAAAAGACAAGCTGCTGAGTGAACTAGCTTAAAAAGGCACGTTCCCCTTTAAGAATTAGCTACTGGCTAGAAAGGAAAGTAAGGAGGGCAGCTGGCACTTAAGGAAGAAAAAAAATGTAAGTACTGGCTGCAGGCTAAGGCAGCCTCCCCAAATGGCTCCATTCATAAGTAAAAGAATGCTACAGGCAAAATCCATTCAGGAGAAAAATACTTCAAAATCCCTTGCAGCAAAACTTACAGCTAACAACAGCAGAGCAATAGAAGCTAACAGGAGACATCAGCCAAATAGAAATTGCCAAACACTCCTTAAGAACACAAAGCCCACATTGCACAAATCCCAGAACTTCAAAGTCACAAAAGCACACAAGAATCCTTCCACTCTCCATCTCCCTCCCTCGTGCCTCACCTCCAGCCATTGCTGCCTTTTTTCATTCCTCTTGGAGGGCGACCCCTCCCCCGCTGCATTTCTTGCCTGTTTGCTGCTGCCAGCACAGGTGGCTGCCACAGCAGTTGTAGATCGGCTCATGGCCAGCCTGCTTGATTCCTCAGCCTGCTTGATTCCTTCTCCTCCTCCGTGCAGCTGACTCCACCTCCTCCCAAGGCTGCTGCTTTTTTTCTCTCTCCCTCTCCTGCCCAAACTGCCTCCTTTTATAGGCTCTCCTGTCTCCACCCCCCTCCTCCTTTCTCATGGGGGAGGGTGAGCCAGAAGTGAGCCTGGGGCCTTTGCAGCTCCAGAGGACTCTCTCACTGTAAGTCCTTGCCTGTGCTGGCTCTTTCCCTCCCCCACTACACTTGGCTAGGCAGGGCT
>NW_015388772.1:93734-114028 GCF_001527695.2 Protobothrops mucrosquamatus
TATGCCGAGGCGCTGGAAGCCATAGCCACTCGGTCTTGGACGGGTTGAGTCTGAGTCTGTTCCTCCCCATCCAGACCCTCACGGCCTCCAGGCATCGGGCCATCACGTCAAGGGCATCGTTGGGGTGGCCCGGGGTGGATATGTACAGCTGAGTGTCGTCAGCGTACTGATGGAAATCCACCCCGAAGCCACGGATGATGTGACCAGTAGCTTAGTCAGAAAAAAAAAAGAATTAGGAGAAGGAATAATAGAATAACAGAGTTGGAAGGGACCTTGGAGGTCTTCTAGTCCAACCCCCTGCTCAAGCAGGAGACCCTATACCATTCCAGATGAGTGGCTGTCCAGTCTCTTCTTAAAAGCCTCCAGTACAGTAATGGAGCACCCACAACCTCTGAAGGTAAGCCCTTCAGGGAAGTAATTACTGGGAAGAAAGGAAGAGCAAGAAATGCGGGGAGAAGTCACTATGGCATGATGGGCAGCCATATAAATCAAATTAATAAAAAAAAACAAATTAAGTATGAGAGATTACAATTAAAGAATGTAGTGTGTCTGAACAGATCTTGCTCAGCTCTCTCTGGCAGCATCATTGATTGGCTGCATCCCTTACGTGTAGGGAGCTCTTCACTCACCGTCACCCCGATACTGTCTGGTTCCTTGCCCTCCATCAACTGGTGAGTGGACTGTAAAGCCTCCTCAGGGGACTTTCCTTTGAAGCGTTTAGCACTCAGCTCCTTTATCGCTTCTTGGAATTCTGGATATGTGATGTTGCGAGCGCCCTTGGCCCTGGGGACACACAAATACATCAACTCTGATCCTCAGTACAAGACCAACCCCGAACAAGGCATCCAAGAATTTACAAAGAAGACAGCGTTATAAACAACAATTGCAGGTGGTCCTCGACTTACGACCGCAATTGAGCCCAGAATTTATGTTGCGAAGTGGGACATTTGTTAAGTGAGTTTTGCCCCATTTTATGACTTTGCTTGCCACATTTGTTAAACAAATCATTGCAGTTGTTCAGTTAGTAAAACGGTTGTTAAGTGAATCTGGCTTCCCCACTGACTTTGCTTTTCATATGACCCCAGGACACTGTAACTGTCATAAGTATGAATCAGTTGTCAAGCATCCGAATGTAAGTCACATGACCATGAGGATGTTGCGACGATCATAAGTGTGAGAAATGGTCATAAGTCAGTTTTTCAGTGCCATTGTTACTTCAAACAGTCACTAAATGAACTGTGGTAAGTCAAGGACTGCCTGTATTTCAAGACAATTATCCCATTAAGCATAAGGAAAAAAGATAACTATCCAATTAATAAGCCCACAATTATTTACAGACATGGCATGTCAAGAAAATAATTTCTAGCTCTGATAATACTCTGCTCTAACCTTCTTTACAGTAGGTTTCTGTTTGCATGAGGTTCTTTTTAAGCAGCCAGTAGAATTAAAGGACAGTGATCCCTTCCTGTAATGGTATGTGGGAATGACCTTGGAAAGACAGGAGGAAGACCTGCAGCCTAGACACAAGAGACTAAAATTACAAGGGGGGATGAAATACTTGCAGTCTTGGGAAATTGATGTTAGAAATAATAGAAAATACTTGTAGCTCGGGTTTTATATTTTGGCAATGGTTTGTTTGCCAGCCTTGTTTCAATTTAGTCTCTGAACGTTTCGCTACCAGACTAGGTAACACCATGAGGGGGATTTTCTTGTCCTATTCCTCTTTAGCTTATTTATGTCTTATGTGCCAGTGTGGTCAGTTGGTCATGTGATTGGTTGTTCGTTTGGAGCTATATTTAAATTCTGAGCAGCTGATTGGTTCTCTTGTTGATTGGTCATTTGAATGGTCTGGTTTCTTACGTATTTATAAATAAATATGCTTGTTAATTGCTCCTTTGGTAGAATATCAGGCTTCAATAAATTTACGTGTGTGGCGGGCGTTGGAATGGCCAGTGATTTTTGTTCCTTCCCAATCGAACTGGTGTTGTTCATTGTCAATGTGGCTCAAGATCAGGGATTTTTGGTCATGCTGTTTTAACCACTAGCCAATGTTCAAGAACCCCCGTTTTCAATTGCCTTCCTGTTTGTCCCACGTAGAGCTGGTTACAATTGTTGCAATTGATTTTGTATACTATGTTGCTGTTGTCTTCCTTCTGTATTGATGTCAGACTTGTGATGTAGTCCATACAAGATGCACACACAGATGAACTGACCCTTCTTTATTGAAGTGTTATTGTAACATAATCTTGCAAAACTGAAAACGTTCCTCCCCTCCTCTCCTTTTAGTCTCCAGAAAACAAGGGAAGGCCCCTTTCGAAATGCTTCTCATGCTTTTCCCCCATCTGTGAACTGAGCTGCCTTATTACACTGTTGCCTAGGTTGTGGGCCTTCCTCTTGTCTTCCAAGGTCATTCCCACATACCATTACACTTCTACACAATTCTACTGAATCGGGATACCACTTTATCTTGCATTATTTTGCTTCCCACGTAGATCTGCCTTCAGCTATTTATGATTACAAACATGGCTTCTGCCAATTCATAATGGCAAGATCCTAGGCACCTTCATGTCATCCCCCTGGTCACTTTCAAAGCCACATAGATTGTACATTTATGAAGGTTTATATGGGGAGAAGAGGAACATGCCACTTTAATATTGGATCAAATAAATGAATTTAGGTGGCCTCTACTATAAGCTGGGGATGAGGAACAGGCCATGCATTTTGGACATGTCCTTAAGAAATGGCTACCAAGGCATCTCTGATTCATAGTGAAGGGACATGACAATGTGTTTTGAATGAAACAAACTATCTGGGTCACAGTTTAAAAAGAACAATAATGCAGTAATAAGTATTTGCACATAAGCCTTATTGAGATTGGATGCAAATATATATACACACCAACCCTTCAGCTCACTTGACTTTATTGAAGACAATGTCCACATCAGTGCTGGTCACAGCTTTGCCATCCATTACACCACATTCCTTCAACATCTTGGAGAAGTTCTTGCCTGTCATGTCATTGCCTGTGGCAGCTGTGTACACAGCAAATTTACGGAAGGCTTTTTCCAGCTCTGACATCCCTCTGCACTTGGGAAAAGAAAACAAAAGGAGGAAACAAATGAACTTTCAGGACTTGCTTATAAGTTCACCCCACCATGGCCAAAGCAAGGCCAGAAGGTAAGTTAGTTGCTAATGATGAGTTGCTGATCAGGATTTCATAAGATGGACCTCCTGGATAGGAGGAAAGTAATTGAGACAGATAACTTGGTGCCCTTCAGTTGTGAATAATTCTGAGAGCCCCAGCCAAGAAATTCTACAGGATTTGATCCCATATGCATTATGCTCATATACAGCTGTAAACACATATACATTACTGGTTCTGAAATGGCAAAGTGTGTAGGAGATGACCAGGCTGAGCCTGAGGGAGGGTCAAACCCATCATCAGTTTCAAGTTCCTACACGCCCACAAGAGATCTAAGTCCAGCTCATCTTGAATTCTGTTGACTCTTATCTACTGTACTGCCAATTTGCTTTTTACTGTTAGTACTTCAAATTCTAGTAGAGAATTTAAATTTGCAATAAACCTATATATTCATTTGAACTGTCTGGACTCCTGATTTCCTACACTTGACAAAATGTCACAAAATACAGTCAAACAAGCAATCCAAACTAGAGACACCTATGATGCCAGTTCCATTGGGATCTAGAATCATTAAATCATTCAGGTGTTCCATGAATAAAGCTATCAATTCATTGTAGAATATGTTAGGCTTATGGCATAAACACAAGTGAATTATCTTTTGGAATTCAGTAGCTAGAGTTAGCAGTTACACCAAAATCTTCAACAATGCAGAATCTAGAGGGAATTGAATACATTCCATTGAATAAGAGAAAGCATTCAAAGAAATGTGAGGCAAGCAGGTGGATTTTGAGAAGTGATTCCCTTTAATGGAGCAAATACAGAATTCATTTATAAATGGGCAAAGCAAAAAAAAATAAAATTCAAAACAAGTAATCTTAAAGCTTCTTGCCACAGTTTAAAAATGTAGCATTCACAAATATATACATTTAATAATAATAATAATAATAGTAAAGTTGGAAGGGACCTTGAAGGTCATCTAGTCCAACCCCCTGCTCAGGCAGGAAACCCTATACCATTTCGGACAAATGGCTGTCCAGTCTCTTCTTAAAAACTTCCAGTGTTGGAGCATTCACCGCTTCTGGAGGCAGGTTGTCCCACTGGTTAATTGTTCTCACTGTCAGGAAGTTTCTCCTTAGTTCTAGTTTGGGGGCAGTGAGTATAATTTTCTCCTTAGTTTGGGGGCAGTGAGTATAATTTTGGTTCAGAACAGAGAAAAAATACTGATGACACTGAAAAAAGTAATTTGTAATTTAAGACAATGAGAATTACAAATTATGATGAAAAGATGGGGAGGGAAGGAGTACGATGAGCAAGAGGGAGGTGGGATCTTCTATGGTCCATCAATCAATCTGCTATTGGTCCATCAATATTTGTTTGCTTCTTTCATGTTCAGAATCAGAAAACAGTATGAGTTCATTCTTTCTCACAATTCCTTTTGTTATAGCAATGCAGGCAGCCTGCAAGAATGTCCAAGAGACCAAAGCTCTCCCACTTCCTCCTATAATCACTTTGATGGATAAATGTCATCACAATCGGTTAAATTAGAATACAAGGCATCAGGCTGAAGGAGCATTTTTCAACAAAAGGGATCACAAGCTATTGTGTCTTGGGTTAAAATATGTATTAGTATTTATCTGTGATCAATTTCTAGTATTGCTTCAGTTTCTAATGTTTAAGTATCTTTTTCTGCAAGAAAATATGTTAAGGACACATTTTAAGGGCAGATAGAGAGTAAACCCAAGAAATATTAGATAGGAGAAAGACTGTACTTAAAAAGAGATTCTAGTGTGACAGGACAATTATTGAAATAATGATCAAATGAGGAAACATACATTTTAAACTGCTATATTATTAAGGTGACCAACCGTCCTCCTTTAGGGAGGACAGTCCTCCTTTTGTGAGTTCTGTCCTCCCTCAAAAAGTGTCCTCCAACATGTCCTCCTTTTCGATATTTGAAGACTAATCTGCAGGGCTTTTTTTTCTCATAGAATGCTCAGAACGGCATTCTGGTACCTTTTTTGATGGTTTTTTTCAACTTTTGCATGAGCTGTGCTACTCCCCCTATTGGCTTTCGAAAGCCAATAGGAATTGCTGCTGAGCGCGCCAAAACACCCGGCCGGCAAACTTTGCACATGTAAGTTATGTTCTGGATCATAGATCCATTTAATCCATTTAGCCTTGTATAAGTCTATGTATCTTGTATAACTCTATGTATACCTATGTAACAGGGCAAGGGGAGGGAGCAAGGGTCAGGGGGCGGAGCTTCAAAGGCATCCCTGGACGCTAGCCTGAGGGCAGCCTTTTGTTCTCTGACCATCTCATGCAGCCACATGGCTGCAGACTTCCCGTTCACCCCACCATGTGATGCTTGGGAGAAGAGGGGAAAATCTAATATCAATTTACCTGTGGGACAGACAGATTGCTGAGACCTATTTTGGAAGGACCTACCACGAACTGTAAGTTTGTCTAGGATTCCCAGAATAAAGCAATAATCTCTGTGTGTTCTTCTGAGTTATCTATCTGTTAAAGACTGGAAGAAAAGCATATTTCCTGTCCAGAAACAGTATAGTAAATTGATAGATTAATTCTCCTCTGAGCTCCTGCAATAGCCATTTGATGAGAAAATTTTCCTCTGTTCTTCAAACTTTAAAGAAGCAAGCAAACTTCTCTTGCATGTGAAAGTAACTCTATGTTTCCAAGGACTGCATGCAAAAGAAATGTCACTGTATCTGCTCAGCAGACAGCGTTTCAAAGAAGGTGTGATCTGCATTTTATCAACTTTATAAAGCAACAGTAATTTGATGGAACTATCTCTCACTAAATGTCTGCAAAGTAAATTCAAAGTATCTTCGCATTTGCCTCTCAACTAACAAAAAAAAGGCAAAGTTGTAAAGTGCTAATCTTGGGATCTTTTTACAAGCCAACTGCCTTTCTGTGGCCTTTCACATTTTAAAGGAACAAAGCAGTTGCCATAGAAACCCCCCTTCCCTCTCCCTTCGCCGGCAGCTTAAATGTCCTGAGGCAATGAAGGCATGGCTTACAAAGATCATCTGTGAACCCAACTCAGCTTGCATGTTAGCAAAGGAGCCAGTGGTGTTGTTACTGCTTCAGTCAGCCTCGTTAGCACGTGAATTCAACTTGCTAAACTTAGAAAAATTGTTGTCTTTGTTTGATGCTTGGAAAGGGTGATTCTTCCCCCTCCTTTTCTGGCCCCAGCACGAACATTGTGACCATTTGCTCCCTCGGCAAAAGCAGGGCACATTCCTGGTTGCTAAGGAGAGCCATTAAGCTCTCTCTCTCTCTCAGCCATAAAACCTCAATACTAGCCATAAAACCGCAATACCGGCGAAAGGCCAAACCCCCCCTCCCTTTGGAATTTCAGCTTGTTATTAGAAAGAAGCCATACAGAGGCCCAATAGCAGGGCAGCAGCGCCCCCTAGCGGCCTATCTGCACATGACACCTTGAACAATTTTTTTTTGTCTGCTTCTCTTTTCTCATCACAACAATTTGATAATTTAATTCAAATCAAGCCTATAACAACCCCCACTAGAGTTTTCACCCAATCAAGCTGGAGATCCAAGTTTCTTCCAGTTTTGAGTGTCACAGAAGAAGGCCACATAGCCATCAATCCTTGACAGCAAGGAGATGTCAAGCTACATCTACGAACAAAGCAGACATTTCTACATTTATGTAGGCAATAGAATGAAGAGAGTTGAAACATCTTTGAGCCCTGAACAATGGCAACATGTGCCAATAGGCAACAACCAAGTGAAGTGGCCCAACCTTGCCACACAGTTAACAGAATTGACCTGGCTAGAAAGTCCTGAGTTCTTGGTCTGTTCAAATAGACAAACGGCTCAACGCGCCAACCTTCAACTTCAGGCACCCAGTAAACGTCAACCAATCCGCTACAAACCCCTGACTAAGCGGAAGCATCTGAGATTAGGCATAGTTCTGATCATCTTGATCACATGTCTTAGCATCCCAAGAATGAACTTTATAGGAGTCTGCAAGGACTTAAAGACTATTGAAGACATTTGCCATGACCCAGTGATTGACAAATGCCTGACGACCAAAAATTGCCTTCCCCATACATCGCGCATAGGCGAAGAGTGGGAGCACATGATTGGTGCACCCCGCGAATTCATGGACTCTATGTCATTAAATACACCCACACCCACACATGAAGTCCGCACTACCCTGATGACAACAGTAGCAGCCATCTTCAATGCTCCATCGGTGGTTCCAGACACCTCGGTTCCTGAGTATCCTGATCCTTCAGTTCCAGCTGTTGTTCCTGATCCTGCAATTCCAGCTGTTCCTGAGTTTCCAGATGTTCCTGAGTTTCCAGATGTTCCTGAGTATCCAGCTGTTCCAGATGTTCCTGAGTTTCCAGATGTTCCTGAGTCTCCAGATGTTCCTGTGTTTCCGGACCCAGCTGTTCTTGTTTTTCCAGGTTCTTCAGTTCCTGAGTATCCTGTGAATCCAGTTCCCTTTGTTCCTGACAAGCTTTGGGTTCCAGTTTTTCTGTTCCAGATTTGGTTCCAGTTTCCTTTACAGGAAGACGACCTTGTCTCACTTAGAGACAAGAACGCATACCAGAACGTTTGGCCCAAGGGTCTTGCACACCGGGCCAACCCAGCTGATGAACTACTTTGCCAAGCTAACTTTCAAATTGTGAAGCCACGTGGGTCAGGTCGTGACTCAAAGACACTTGTACCAGGCTGATCTCCGATTTGGCACCGTAGCTGATGAAGACTGAACCAGAAGATGAAACCTCAAATAATGTATTGTGTTTATGCATTGTTTGATGTAACACTTGCTTATTTTTTGCATAATTGTGCATGCTTTATATTTACCAATGGTTATGCATGTTTTGATATCAAGTTTTTTACCTATGTAGTCACAAGTTAGTCAACATTGAGTACTGTATACTTTAATGCTATATTTTTTTTCTTTTCATATTCAGTTAGTAAGTAGTGGAAATATTAATTTCCAAGCGGGGAGTGTTCTGGATCATAGATCCATTTAATCCATTTAGCCTTGTATAAGTCTATGTATCTTGTATAACTCTATGTATACCTATGTAACAGGGCAAGGGGAGGGAGCAAGGGTCAGGGGGCGGAGCTTCAAAGGCATCCCTGGACACTAGCCTGAGGGCAGCCTTTTGTTCTCTGACCATCTCATGCAGCCACATGGCTGCAGACTTCCCGTTCACCCCACCATGTGACGCTTGGGAGAAGAGGGGAAAATCTAATATCAATTTACCTGTGGGACAGACAGATTGCTGAGACCTATTTTGGAAGGACCTACCACGAACTGTAAGTTTGTCTAGGATTCCCAGAATAAAGCAATAATCTCTGTGTGTTCTTCTGAGTTATCTATCTGTTAAAGACTGGAAGAAAAGCATATTTCCTGTCCAGAAACAGTATAAGTTATCTGCAGCAAAGGCAAATTGGCAGGAACTTTGCACCCCTCCCTGCTACCCAACTACACCATCTCCTAGTTAGTCCTGAAGATACCTGGAGGAGACTGGAGCGGCGATGCCACGGTAACTTTCTCTTGATCTTCGGCCCTGCTAGGGCAGTAATGGCTGCGGGCGCAAGAGGCAGGGGCAGCGGGGCTGCTGCGGGCGGGGGTGTGAGGGGCAGTGGTGGCCGGCTGCCCCCTGTGCTGTGGAAGCTGCGAGGCCTGCTCTACACGGGGCTGCGCAGGGTGGGCGGTGGTGCTGGCGGTGCGGCTGCAGGCGGGGTGTGTCGATGACAGGCTGCCCCCCGAGGCTGGAGCTGGCGCAGCTGGTGCTTTGGGAGCTGCGGGGCGTGCTCTACATGGCGGGGCAGCAGTGCTGGCGGGGCAGCTGCAGGCGGGGGCGCGGCATGTAAGCATAATTACAATATAAAATGTTGTTACAAATGTTTTTTATTATGCATTTATCATATTATAGTGTATTCTGTATTATTGTTGCAATGAATAAAATGTTTCTTTTATTTACGATATTTTTTTCTTCAATTTATTTGTGTCCTCCTTTTCATTGTAAAAAAGGTGGTCACCTTAATATTATAGAAAATGTATGCTTATAAATACTAGAGCTCAGAATTTTGTTTTTCTACTTTGCCCATTTATAAATGAACTCTGATCTGGTCATGAGTGAAAAATATTGCCAGATCCTTAAAGTCATGTCTGCTTGGAAGGCTATCTTGAAATTCTTTTCAATAACTTGGGTCTCATGACTTTGACCAGAGTAGTGTTCCTAAACTTAGCAACTTTAAGATAGGTGGACTTCAACTCCCAGAATTCCCCAGCCCAAGTTGAGGAACACTGGATCAAAGTATTGAGGCTTAAGCCAAAATTGAGCCATTTGGGATGCACTTGGGAAGGGGGCCAAATAAAAAAACGGGGAAACCAAATTCCATGCTTGATACCAGAAGGAGGAGTAAAACTAAAACAGCAAAATAGTAAAGCCCTTTTATCATCTATGGTGAGAGTACACTTATCTCATAGTGTTCTGATTGCCACATCTAAACAAAGGATATTGTAGTGCTAAAAAAGTCCAAAGAAATGCAGCTAGATAATTTAGGGGCTACCACAATTTCCATAGGAAGAAAGACAACAGTGCCTGAAGCTTTTTAGCTTGGAGACAAGGCATGAAATGAGACTCCTTATAGAGCTATACAGTATAGAAAAATCATGCACGATATGGAAAATGCAGATAGATTTTTTTTCTCCTTCCCTCACAGTGATAATATGGGTTCATCTTTTAAATCTAAATGCAAGATTTAGAACTGATTAAAGAAAGGTGTACCTTTAAGAATTATACATACCTAATTTGTGGAATCTATGGCTATAAAATTTGGAGATTGTGTGAATTCAGCATCTTCCAGAGGGGAGGGTCAAAAAAAGGCAAGACAGAGAAAACAGCACTACAATCCAACACATGATCTGCATATATATTTTAATTTTTAAAAACACTGTAAGATAGAGTAACTCTTCTGAGTTTACTCTGTGAATGGCAATTGGATTCTGGATCTCATCAGTCCTACTATTAATTGTCCAATGTAACCAAGAAAAATAATCCCTCCTCAAACAACTGGAGCAACACAGTCTATAACTAAAATCACTTTTCTCCTATATACCATTTAGCCATTCCTTTCCCACTTCCTTAATCCTCTTAAAAACTTTTGCACAGCTGATAATTGCAAGTTGTACTACATATTTTTAAATAGAATAGAGGTTCAGAAAGCAGTTACAGGAGTTCTCTGAGAAGAAGCTGGGCCCAGTCTTTCCTGCCTTCATAACTGTATTAATAAGAATTTTGAAATAGCTGAAAATGGGAGTAGCACAAAATGTGATGCTCTAGCTTTGAAAGTTTTGCTTCAAAACTCTTTGAGAAAAGAGTCAGAAAGGCATAGAAATTTTTCTTTTATTGTGTGTGCATCTTGACTTTCTTTAAGGGTTCATGCTAGTATCTTGCTCTTTTTCTATTCATAACAATGCTATAAGGTAGATTGGACAGGGGAATGTCTAAATCAGTGGTTCTCAACCTTTTTAATGCCGCGACCCCCAATCGATCGTAAGTCGAGGACTAAACCGGTCGTAAGTCGAGGACTAAACCGGTTGTAAGTCGAGGACTAAACCGGTTGTAAGTCGAGGACTACCCAACCAGTCGTAAGTCGAGGACTTTCCCTGCCCGGGAGCGCCGCACATGCGTGGTTCTGCCCCCTGCGCCGGCCAAGGCGTAGCTGGCAAGCGGCAGAGACGGAGCAGGCCGACAACCAGCTGGCCCAGCTCAAGGGAGGTAAGGCACCCGCCGGAAAAGGGGAAAAAAATGGCGGACAGCCTTGCTTGGCGACCCCCGTGAAATGGTCGATCGACCCCAAATGGGGTCGCGACCCATAGGTTGAGAACCGCTGGTCTAAATGTAACCAAGATAAAATGCCTTCAAGACCCTTAAACATGGTAGATTATATCTATCACTTCCGAGCAGCAAGGCTGTGAAATAAAGTCTAGAGGACTTTCTTCCAATGATAATTAGTTTGAAGATGGACTTACCTAAATGGCCTTGGGGCCCTCTGCCTTCCTCTTTCTTGAGTATGTTCCTCCTAGGAATGACAAGGCCTGCTCTGAGTTTGAACCACCAGGGGCTTAGGAGTTTACTTTACAGTGGGAATTGTGACTTTATCAAGTTGTCTATGACATCATGGCTGATCTCACTTTGGTAATCTGATTGCCTTTCAGCTACAGATGGCCAGTGGTAAGAAGGTTGATTAATTTCAAACTTCCTTAGCATTTCAGACCCAGCAACATATCATTTTCTATGAAGAAGCTGGAGAAAAGTCACCATGATGAAATAAGGTAACTCATCCATAATTGTTGCATGACCATGTTATGTGCTCCTGGCTACTTTCCTTCGTGACCAGAGGCAAGCTCGCCTGACCAATAACCAGCCAAGACACAGTGAAGGCCTTTTGTTTCGTTTATTGCAATAAGCGGGGAGAGAAGCTATCAAAGCTTGGTTCTCTCCAAAGTTTTAACCCAAAATATTTTCTTCTTTATACATCCCTATCACCGGCCGCTACATCCCTCCTCTTTCCCCATTGGCTGAGGTAGTATGAGGTTACACTCTTTCCGACCACCTATACACATTTCCTGATGACATATTAAATCATATTCACATATACTATACTGTTTCTAGACAAGAAAGTGGCTATATTCCAGTCTTTAACAGATAGATAACTCAGAAGAACAAACAAGAGATAATTGCTTTATTCTGGGGATCCTAGGCAAACTTACAGTTTGAAGAGGTGCATCCAAGAATAGGTGGTAGCAATCTGGTTGTTCCACAGGTAAATTGATATTAGATTTTTCCCTCTTCTCCCAAGCGTCACATGGTGGGGTCTGCAGCCGTGAGGCTGCATGTGGTGGTCAGAGAACAAAGGACTGCCCTTAGGCTAGTGTCCAGGGATGCCTTTGAAGCTCCGCCCCCTGACCCTTGCTCCCTCCCCTTGCCCTGTTACATAGGTATACATAGAGTTATACAAGATACATAGACTTATACAAGATAAGTGGATCTATGATCCAGAACACTCCCCGCTTGGAAATTAATATTTCCACTACTTATTAACTGAATATGAAAAAAAAGAAAAGAAAAAAAAATATAGCATTAAGTATACAGTACTCAATGTTGACTAACTTGTGACTACATAGGTAAAAAACTTGGTATCAAAACATGCATAACTATTGGTAAATATAAAGCATGCACAATTATGCAAAAAATAAGCAAGTGTTACATCAAACAATGCATAAACAATACATCATTTGAGGTTTCATCTTCTGGTTCAGTCTTCATCAGCTACGGTGCCAAATCGGAGATCAGCCTGGTACCAGTGTCTTTGAGTCACGACCTGACTCACGTGGCTTCACAATCTGCACGTCAGCTTGGCAAAGTAGTTCATCAGCTGGGTGGGCCCGGTGTGCAAGTCCCATGGGCCAATAGTTCTGGTATGCGTTCTTGTCTCCAAGTGAGACAAGGTCTTCTTCCTGTAAAGGAAACTGGAACCAAATCTGGAACAGAAAAACTGGAACCCAAAGCTTGTCAGGAACAAAGGGAACTGGATTCACAGGATACTCAGGAACTGAAGAACCTGGAAAAACAGGAACAGCTGGGTCTGGAAACACAGGAACAGCTGGATCTGGAAACGCAGGAACGGCTGGATCTGGAAACACAGGAACAGCTGGATCTGGAAACGCAGGAACAGCTGGATACTCAGGAACGTCTGGAAACGCAGGAACGGCTGGATCTGGAAACACAGGAACAGCTGGATCTGAAGGATCAGGAACAACAGCTGGAACTGAAGGATCAGGAACAACAGCTGGAACTGAAGGATCAGGAACAGCAGCTGCAGAAGACGCAGGATACTCAGGAACCGAGGTATCTGGAACCACCGATGGAGCATTGAAGATGGCTGCTACTGTTGTCATCAGGGTAGTGAGGACTTCATGTGTGGGTGTGTGTGTCTGTAGCGACATAGAGTCCATGATTTCGCAGGGTGCACCAATCATGTGCTCCCACGCTTCGCCTATGCGTGATGTATGGGGAAGGCAATTTTTGGTCGTCAGGCATTTGTCAGTCACTGGGTCATGGCAAATGTCTTCAATAGTCTTTAAGTCCATGCAGACTCCTATAAAGTTTATTCTTGGGATGCTAAGACAAGTGATCAAGATGATCAGAACTATGCCTAATCTCAGGTGCTTCCGCTTAGTCAGGGGTTTGAAGTGGATTGGTTGACGTTTACTGGATGCCTGAAGTTGAAGGTTGGCGCGTTGATCTGGAGTTGAAGGTACATCGCATTTTGGTCTCTGTGAGACCAAGAGCTCAGGACTTTGTAGCCAGGTCAATTCTGTTAACTGTGTGGCAAGGTTGGGCCACTTCACTTGGTTGTTGCCTGTTGGCACATGTTGCCATTGGTCAGGGCTCAAAGATGTTTCAACTCTCTTCATTCTATTGCCTACATAAACGTAGAAATGTCTGCTTTGTTTGTAGATGTAGCTTGACATCTCCTTGCTGTCTGTGTAGAAGGTGGTAGACTGTAGTTCAAGGCGCAATATCTTCGCTGTCAAGTTGGTGAGCTTTACAGCCAACGTGGTACCACATAGTACTAACCTTGGTACGGTGTGGCCTTCATGTAGTGTTAGTCTCGCTTTTCCAAAGAAGACACCGAGACTGCAGCTCTCCCCGCTGTAGACTCTGATGCATCTTATGATTGTAAACAAAATGACGTAAGTGTGGCTCTCCCCGCTGTAGACTGTGACGCATCTGAAGGCTGCATTTGCCTTCGTTGACACATCTAAGGAAGCATACAAATCTTTCTTTTGCACTGAGGCGGGTGAGCTGGAAACATACGTGCACTGCACTTGCATACTCTTGGGACATCTTGGAAGTAAACTCCATCACTCCCGGTCTTGCAGACGTTGTTTGTCTTGTTTGTCCTCTATGGACAAGGCTAAGTTGTTGTGATTTTTGCTTGTCTGAAACACTGTTGCTTCCAAAGCAGGTTTGGTTGTCACAAGCGCGCAGTGTTCTAGGTGTGGTTTTAGGTGAGGTGCTGTTCCATTACTGGGAATGGAGGTGTTTGATCTGCTCACCTGGGTTGGAATTTGTGTTTGGTCAACACAAACTCTCCCTCCTATGGCCCATCCGAGTTCCGTCTTAATGGCTACTGGGGTTCCTGGTGGACCTTTGATTCTCTCATCGGAGCCAATGGACTCTGGGGCGTCTCTTCCCACCATGAGTAGGATCTTAGCTTCAGGATCTAGAGGAGGGATTAAATCAGCTGTGTGTGCTAAGTGAGGTATTTTTCTAGCCGCCTCTGGTGTTGAGATTTCGCTGCGGATGTCAGGTAAGGTCTCCCATTCCAACACTGATGGTAACCGGAAGTTAGAACTCCCGTCTATTGCTTCTATGCGCAGTCCGGACAGTGTTCTTCCTACCATGCTACCGACGGATGTGAGAGTTGTCACGTCGAACTCTACTAGTCCGGTTGGAAGGTCAAAGAGATCGAAAAAGGCAGACGTAGCTAACGTGCGGGAGCTGTGTACATCACACATCACGTACATCCTTACAGCCTTTTCCGGTTTTCCATCTGGGTAGACTTTAGCAAGGAAGATGGGGGAGCATGAAGGAGGGTTCGGTGAGCTGCCACAAATTTGTATGCAGTGCACATGGACCTTTATTGGGGTGTTAGTGGAAATGCTTCGAGTGTGTGTCGTCGTGGCAGAGGTGGGAGTGGCTTGCCGTGACTCCTCAGAGAGCTTCTTAGATTCTAAATGTAAGGCTGCTGGGTGCCTGGTAATGTCACACAGGTGGCATTTCACTGTAGCTGTGCAATCTTTGGCCATGTGCTCCATGGAGTCGCAGCATTTGAAACATATCCTATTTTCTTTGAGTAGGGTCTTTCTCTCATCTAGTGATTTTTTCCTAAAGTCTCTGCAATCATTTAGAGAGTGTGAGGACTTGTGGATTGGACAAGTCAAGCCTTTTTTAGGTGAACGAGGGTTCGAATGAACGCTCTTTGGTGTTCGTTCGTCTGGTGGTTTCTTTGGGGGAGACTTGATGTCTGTTTTGAACACTGAACAGGCAGTTCTGTCCTTCGTAGTTTGGAAGGGGCGCTTGATGACATCGGAGTTGTGACTGGTTTGCTTCGGCGCTGAGGACTGAGCTTCTCTGATGGAGTGGTACAGGGGGTCGTTATAGAAGTCAGCTCTGTTTTTGATAAAATTAGCGAGAACCGCGAAGGGGGGAATCTGGTTTTGGTTGTTTGCCCTGTAAGTTTGAGAGATCTCGATCCATCGTTCGGATATCAACCGTGGTAGTTTTTGGACAATAGGTTCTTGTGTTCTGAACAGGTCAAGGCAAACTAATCCCGGCAGGGTAGGATCCTGCTGTATGTTCGCCAGTTGAGTAATGAGCGACGAGAATGTCCTCAGCTGCTCACGTTCGTCGATTGTTATGTTGGGGAAGCTGAGAACATGGTCAAGGAGTGCGGATTAACTCTATGTATACCTATGTAACAGGGCAAGGGGAGGGAGCAAGGGTCAGGGGGCGGAGCTTCAAAGGCATCCCTGGACACTAGCCTAAGGGCAGTCCTTTGTTCTCTGACCACCATATGCAGCCTCACGGCTGCAGACCCCACCATGTGACGCTTGGGAGAAGAGGGGAAAATCTAATATCAATTTACTATACTGTTTCTAGACAAGAAAGTGGCTATATTCCAGTCTTTAACAGATAGATAACTCAGAAGAACAAACAAGAGATAATTGCTTTATTCTGGGGATCCTAGGCAAACTTACAGTTTGAAGAGGTGCGTCCAAGAATAGGTGGTAGCAATCTGGTTGTTCCACAGGTAAATTGATATTAGATTTTTCCCTCTTCTCCCAAGCGTCACATGGTGGGGTCTGCAGCCGTGAGGCTGCATGTGGTGGTCAGAGAACAAAGGACTGCCCTTAGGCTAGTGTCCAGGGATGCCTTTGAAGCTCCGCCCCCTGACCATTGCTCCCTCCCCTTGCCCTGTTACATAGGTATACATAGAGTTATACAAGATACATAGACTTATACAAGATAAGTGGATCTATGATCCAGAACATATACAATAAGAATAAGAATGACTTCTGTCTTAGTTATTCATTTTATTTGTAACAAACCACTTTTACTTTTCTCTGATGAGTCACCACCATCTTTGTTCTTCATCTGGGGTCACCTGAAATTCTAATAGAGATATTCAAAATAGGTAGGGGTTCTGATCCACTACCCATTCAAGTCCTTTTAAACGTGGCTTTCAGTCCTTGTTCTGGAATAACCGTCCACCCTCTTTCAGGTCCAGTCACCACCTTTGCTCGTGTGTAGTGAGTCCAACCCTTCTCAGCCCTCCGGAGAGCAGATTTAACATAAGGAACTTCCCTTCTTTGGTTGTAGAAGTTCCTCCTTCCATTTGCAAATCAGCACCCACTGTCCCGGCTGGATCTTATGGACTGGAAATTCCAAAGGAGTTGTTTGCACCACCAAGCCTTCCTGTCAAAGAGAAGACAGAGACCCCAGTACTTGTTCTACATTTAGATATTTGTCTCCCTCCTTTGGGAGCCTTAACCCTTTATTAACCCTTTTACACATCAAACATCCCTCTGTAGCCCTTTGGGCTATCCCATAAATTCCAAGGGTAGCATAGAATTTCAAATACATTTCTACCTATGCTTTAATTCCCCAATGATTCCCCTCATATAGTTTTTGGATCACCATTCTTGCAGTTCCTTGTGATAACCACAGAATCCCCTTAAGACCATTTTTGTTGTTTGGTAATTATAAATCTACTATAGCCTCAATCCTTTTACTATCTATTTTCCTTTCCCCTTCAACTATAATATATTCTAGATATTTTACCTCCTTTCATACCAATTGGGCTTTATTTGCTAAACACCCTCAATCCTTTTGTCAGAAGTAAGTCTTCATCCTGGTTCATCCAAGCTGGGAATATTATCATTATTATTATTATTAAATAAGCAACATGGCGACTGCTTTGGGAAGATGGTTACAGTTTATTGCAGAAGCAGAAAGATGGTTCTTCAGGAAAGAGCAGAGGAGAGAAGAAGAGACTGAGCACATGGCCAGTAGCATTTTATACCCTCTCTAGCTTTTTGTTTGGAAGTCTTCCTGTTCCTGTGGCATNAACAATGTACAAAAGAAACTTTCTTTGCATCCATCAAAGAAAGGGACTAGGTTACTTGGCAATAAACTCACAGATTTTCTGGAGGAATATTTAAACTAAACAAGGGACAGTGAGTTAATTGATACAGAACATCCCTGTCCCCAGCAATCAAAAATTACAGCAAGCTTTTAATAGTGTCACACAAAGTGGACTAACACATAGGTGTCAGTCATAAAGGATGAGGGCAAATATAATATAGTTGTCATTATAGAAACATGGTGGGATAAAACCCACAAATGGAACACTCAACTAGAGGGATTTCAATTGTTTAAAAGAAACAGACCAAATAAAAGCAGAGGCAGAGTTTCTCTCTATATAAGAAATAACTACATATCTACAGAAATAGGACAGAACAATGATGAAAACTGTCTTGAATGCCGTTTGGATCAATATAAAAGGGAAATAGATGAACTTTCTGCTAGTCAGCTAACTAAGGTGCATAGGAAGCACATGACAATAGAACACAGTCAAACTAGATTCTTGGACTTTAAGAGAGCTAATTTCAATAAACATGAGAGGGCTTGGGAGGGATTCCATGGATGAGAATCCTCAAGAGGAAAACAAGAAGCTTGGGCAATTTAAAAAAATAACCCAGTCTAGCACAATACCAACAAAGAAGAAAAATAATAGCTCTCACAAGAAACCAGCATGGCTGCATAAAGAACTCTCTATTAAATTGAAAGATAAAAGGGACAAGTGGAAAGAGGGGCACATAACTAAAGCAGAATTTTAGCAAATAGTCTGGAGCCTGCAAAGATGAGGTGAAGAAAGCTAAGGCTCAAAATGAACTAAGGCTTGTGACCAAAGTCAAAAATAATAAAAAAGCAAACAGTCCAACTTATCAAAAACAATACCATAAAAAAATAGATTAGAAACACAAGTTAAGATAGGCAAGAAAACAGTAAGTGAGCGCTTATCCAGCCTAGAAGAGTTCAAATCACCAGGACCAGATGGATTACAACCCAAGGTTCTCAAGGAACTGGCAGATGTGATCTCAGGACCACTGAACTATATTTTTCAAAGATCCTGGAGCACTAGGGAACTACCAGAGGACTGGAAAAGAGCTGATGTAGTTCCCCTCTTCAAAAAAAAGAAAAAAGAATAGATCCAGAAAACTACTGACCCATCATCCTGACCTCAATACCTGGGAAGATTCTGGAAAAGTTAATCAGCGAGTACCTACAGTAGAGGCATACAAAGTCATTACTAAAAGCCAACATGGGTTTGTCAAAAACAGATCATGCTAGACACATCTTACTGCATTCTTTGACCCAGTTACAAAATTAGTGGACTAGAGGAATGCTGTGGATATAATTTTCTTGGACTTCAGTAAGGCATTTGATAAAGTTCATATAGGGTTTCCTGCCTGAGCAGGGGGTTGGACTAGATGACCTCCAAGGTCCCTTCCAACTTTATTATATATTATTANTTCTAGCAGAATTTTAAAATTCTTTTCTCTTTGGATTTGAAACAGTTAATAGTCACATTTACCTCACACACAAAGACTTTGACAAACATGTATACACAAAGACAAGGAAAACAGAGAAAGAAACAGAAGTCTTAGTTTTACACATTCTAGTCATTCCCACCATAAGTTTCAGATAGCTCAAATTAGGGAAGGCACAGATTTTAAACATACCACGTGGTTGCAGACTTGAGAAAGAGAGAGAAAGAAAGAGAATCACTATCTTATTTTCCCTTTTAAGTACCTTTATTTAGCCAAATTGGTTTCCCAGTTTCATCCTTCAGCAAAGCCCACTCATTACAAATTTTCCTAGCTCGTTTCTTCCAGGACAGGCACTCAGCCTCTCGTCCCATGCTTCGAGCAAATCTCTAATTGGTGTCCTAATTCCAACCCTCGAACTGCAGCTACCATGTTCCCCTTCCGATGTGGGGTCCAAACTTGCTCAGTTGGGTTCCTTTCTTTTTCTCCCAGCAGCACTTCCCAGTGACAACAAACCTGCCGCCCCGCCTCAGTTTTTGGGCACTAAAAAATTGCCCAGGAAGGACTCCGGTCCCTACACGGAGTAAGTGGCCCTTCCAGTTTAGGGACTCCCCTTGGTTTTGCGGACCTCAAAAATACGTTGTCCAAGGAGGACCTGCGCACAGGTACCCGGCCTCCGTTCCCACACCGCCTATCAGTTTTACAGACTTAGGAGTCTGCTGAGGACCTATGCTTTTGCACTTGAGTACGGGCCCCTCATATAGGTGGGCTTTGCTTACAGGGCCTTACCAGCTGGTTGCCCAAATCCAATTGTCTCATTCACTCATTCCATTCCATTTTCATACAGCCTCTCTTTTTGCCCTAACAAAAGGTTCTGCGCTCTAACCAAACCCCCATGCTTTCCAGGTTCTGCCAATTAAACAGATCCTTTCTGCGGCTAGGAAAGACCAGAAGGAGCAAAATCCACCTGTGATTGGGAAAAAAGGGTCTTCTCACTCACACACACAGACATACACACATTTTCTTTGTTCCCCTGGGCTTTAAACTTAAAATTTAGAGGTACTCACCTTCACCTTCTTTCCAAAGCAGCCCTTGAGCTCAAACTCTCAAAACTCCCTTTACTACCCTGGCTCAAATGGGCAAGGCCTGGGAAATCCATCTACAGACACAAGGGGTCTGCTGCCGGCAAGATGGGGCTTACCAGTCTCAGTCCATTGGAGAGGTTAGCTTGGAGTCCCATTGGAGTGCCAAATTGTCAGAAGTAAGTCTTCATCCTGGTTCATCCAAGCCGGGAATATTATCATTATTATTATTATTAAATAAGCAACATGGCGACTGCTTTGGGAAGATGGTTACAGTTTATTGCAGAAGCAGAAAGATGGTTCTTCAGGAAAGAGCAGAGGAGAGAAGAAGAGACTGAGCACATGGCCAGTAGCATTTTATACCCTCTCT
>NW_015388772.1:115576-119920 GCF_001527695.2 Protobothrops mucrosquamatus
CTTCTTCTTCTTCTTCTTCTTCTTCTTCTTCTTCTTCTTCTTCTTCTTCTTCTTCTTCTTCTTCTTCTTCTTCTTCTTCTTCTTCTTCTTCTTCTTCTTCTTCTTCTTTCTGCATCTCTTACTTTTCCAAGGCAGAAATTCTTGGGTTAAAAAAAGTAACAAACTAAACATGTTTAAAAGGATTGCTCAAAAATTTCACCCCCCTTCAATAGCCCTTCCATCATGGGCTTTAAACCCATTCTTCCTTCAAATGTAATGTTATACTGTATCTGGTGAATTATTTCACCAGGGTTCTTTAAAGTCACCTTTAAAGGATCCATGTGTACCCCTCTTCTATTGCCCTCTTGGGCCCATATAAGAGGGTCCACTTTTCCTTGAGCTTCCTCACTCAAGGTCATAATATTTACAATTATTTCTCTTTCATTCCCCATAATAACAACCCCCAATTTACCAATTAAGTACCCCCTGGCCAAATTTCAGCTCCCTTTAACCAATACAAAGTTCAGGTCCTTTTACTACTGTCTGGACCATAGCAGATTTAAATATTGTTGCTTCTACTACATGTCCATAATTGCCTGATCCTTAATCTTCCCTTTCCCAATTTGCATTCCTGGAGGTATATAGTTCAGTGTAAATCTGGTGGCTCCAGAATCCACCGAGTACACCCTTTCCTCCTCCAGGGATCCAACCTTTAAGGTTTATCAGGGATTCCTAAAAAGCTGAACCAAAAAACAGATTAGTCCCCCGATACCCCTAATCCTCAAAATTCACCAAATTTGCTAGTTCTTCCCCCTCCTTCCCCTTAGGGCATTCATTTTCCCAGTGTCCTTCCTCCTTACAAAAGGCACATTTATTTATTTATTTATTTAGGGACTGGGGAAAATTTTTCTCCTAGGGATTTATATCCCCTGGTGCCAATTGGCTGTCCTCACCCCCAGCCTGCCTTACTGATTTCCTGATTACTCTTCCCCATCCTCTTTGCTGGCCTGTTTGCAACAATTGAGCCATCATTTTTATCTTATCTTACGTTTATCTCTCTCCTCTCTTCGCATATACTTTCTGAGCCTCTTTTACCGGTAATAAATCTTCTATTGTTTTAGTTTTCCATGTGTCTAATTTCTGCATTTTTACCCTAATACCTTCCCATGCTTTCCTTACACATTGATATTTCAAAATCATTTGATGTCCTGGATTACCAGGATCCAAATGTTCATACTTTTAAAGTTGGCTTTTTAATCTTTCTAACCATTCGGTTGGTGTTTCCTTCTTTCCTTGTTCTAATCACAGTGCCTTCTGAGTGTTCCCCCCCCTTGGAGAGGGGTTTTCCCCTCTCTTGTCACCTTCCAAACTATAGGAACCTTAAGAAATACATAGCTTCCTACTTAACTCTTTCACACAAAATAGCAGATCAGAGTTCTCGCCTTTCATACTGGCCAGGCATAAAACTTCACACAGCTCCTTTCTTTTTCTCTCTCTCCCTCTCTTCCATCTGATTATTTCCATTCTTTTAACAGCTTCTATTGTCCTTCTAATTACTAAGAAACTAGCCTTCTTCACCCTTTCTTGCATTTACACCACACACAAAAAAATTCCAAGTGCTTCACCCCAGGCAAAACAATCATTCTTATTTTCAAGGAGCTTTTTTCAAAGCCAATGAGCTCTATTTCCCAAATTTCCTTTTGGAATAAGACCTTGTTGTTTTTGTATATTACTGTTAGAGGGTCTCTCCCTCCCCTCCCCCAGGTCTTTAGAAATGAGTCAATGCAAACATACAAACATACAGACCATTAAACATCATTTCCACTTTAAATTTCCACTTTTACTCTTTGGGGGCAACTTGTAGCTTGTTCTCCAGGCAGTGGGGAAATGCAAGGAGCGTTTCTGATAGACCTTAACCACTGCCTATCCATTCCCCACCGCTCTAAGCCAAGCTGAGAAGCCCAATTTAATTTATTGGCTGGCCAAACATGTACTTAGGCCAGGTATAACAAATGCTTTGTTTAAAGCATTGACTTAAAATACTTCAACATTCTCCCTAAGGGATTCCCATCTCCCTAAGGGGATTCATTCCAGAATGTAAATACCTTTCCTCTTTTTCCTTATTGGCCGGCACACTGGCCGGGGAGGCGTCCCTCCTCTTCAAACTCTTATTGCTATGGATACCCCTCTGATATATAGATACCCCTCTGGTAATATAGATACCCCTCTGGTATCTTACCTGTCAAGCTGAGTTGAAGTCCTTCCTTAAGTCGGCCAACTTTCCCTTAGGTTTTCACTGGGTCCTGGCTTTTTGTCTCGGGATTTCCAATTCCTCCTTGTTTGAGCAGGGGCAATCCGACCTTTAGGGCTGGGAAAAACTTACCCAGGTGCGCACTCCCCTTTCGAATATCCCCAGCTGCCAAAGATGGAACGGATGCAAATCCCAGAGGAGCCCCCAAGGCTGTTATGTGCTCCTGGCTACTTTCCTTCGTGACCAGAGGCAAGCTCGCCTGACCAATAACCAGCCAAGACACAGTGAAGGCCTTTTGTTTCATTTATTGCAATAAGCGAGGAGAGAAGCTATCAAAGCTTGGTTCTCTCCAAAGTTTTAACCCAAAATATCTCCTTCTTTTATTCATCCCTATCACCGGCCGCTACAGCCCTCCTCTTTCCCCATTGGCTGAGGTACTATGAGGTTACACTCTTTCCGTCCGCCTATACACATTTCCTGATAACTTATTAAATCATATTCACATATACAATAAGAATAAGAAAAAATAGACATTTAAATTATTTTAAACTCAGTAGATATTTATGTCCCCATTTTAAACAATAAGTTCTTTTCCTGCTTTTCAATTCAGTGTGCCTTTTCTCTTATCTTATTCAGCTTATTTTCCTATTCTCCTATTCTCTGTCTTTCCTGGCTAGCCATTTCCTATATATTTTTATGGCTTCTCTTCTTCCTTTCTCAGACCCAGCTATTTTTGCCTCTATGGTTTATCTTACTTCCTTTATGTTATCTCTTCCTGACTCTCACCATTTGTATTTTAACTGACTCTGAAGATTTATCATATTGATGCATATTTATCAACCATGAGATAACATTTTGACAAATTATACAGAGATCTGTATGCTAGCTTTAAAACTCCTTAAATATTAGCATTGAGGCAAAATAAACTCTTGATTCCTTTTAGTGTGGTGTAGGTACATGGGTAGGTAGGTAGGTAGGTAGGTAGTAAGGAAGGAAGGAAGGAAGGAAGGAAGGAAGGAAGGAAGGAAGGAAGGAAGGAAGGAAGGAAGGAAGGAAGGAAGGAAGGATTTTAATCATCTGTGTATATAATTGTTTACAATGGTTTATTTTCTTTTATTAATGCCTGTAATAAGAAGGTTGGGACAGTTAACCTTAAAAAAGAGATGGGAGATGGGAAAAATAAATAGGGAATGCAAACATAATTTATTTCACTCTCCTCTTTTTTTCCGTATTTGCCAGTAAGGAGCCCAGTTTATGTCAGCAGTTGTCTTGCTCATGTGCCAGAGTTAAGACAGTGGACACCAGGCAAGACTATCCCCAGGACAAGTGGTGGCAGAATTAACTGGGAGCAGGAAAATGGGGGCAGAGATCTATTGATCCAGAGAGCCTGTGGGAAAGGAGGCTGAAAACCTGCATCTTGCAACCTTTATCTGTTCAGCCCTATTGCTACAAAAGGCTTAAACTACTGCTACCATACTTGCCTACATTCTTTGCTTTCCTCCAGAAGTTATCCAGATTTTTGAGGCCCAAAGCTGCATGCCCTACTTAAAATTTGCAAAGACTTCATGTTAATAAAATAACCCATTCGCTCCCACAAGTGTGTTCTCTTCTAAGGCTACAACTGCTGTAAGATAAGGAATCTGTTAAGAGCAGGCAATCTATGGCCCAAGTAACTGACTGGAGCTGCTGGAATTTTAACACACCAACATCTGGAGAGCCACTGATTCCTAAAGTTAAAGGGCTTGGAAGTTTCTCTATATTACTATTGGTTTTCATATATAGCCATATTTTTAAGAATAGATAGAAATGAGCTCAGCTTCTTTCCCAGGGCAATCTCTCATTGCTTGCAAACCTGCTTGTAAAAAAATTAATTGGCTAATTAATTGATTAAAATATGATTGATATTCAGGATCTTCCATAAGCAGGGCTTTTTTTCTCGGAGAAAAGGTGGCGGAACTCAAACCTGGCCACGCCCTCATCAAACCCTAGGACCGCCCCTTTAGAGAACAGGAATGCAAGTAAAATTTGGGAGGGGCTATTTCCGGTGTGGGAGGGGCTATTTCCGGTGCGGCCGGCCCGGAAAAAGGTGCCGGAACGCGGTTCCGCCGCGTTCC
>NW_015388772.1:123335-126906 GCF_001527695.2 Protobothrops mucrosquamatus
GAAGGCTGCGTGGAGGAGCTCTTGCTTCGAAGTAGGTTGCTTGCCACGAGGTTGCCCTTGTCGTGCAGTCTTACTGGGATCCCACCTTCGTCGCCAGTGTTAGATCGCGCAGGCAGTAAGACACGAGTCGAGTGACAGTCAGCTCTCGGTTTATTGGCAAGGCATCAAGTAAATCCGGACTGGCATCTGGGCCAGGGGACCCCCCTTTTATGGGATTCCCCTGGCTTGTAATCACACAATTCCATTGGCTGGTAAGACCCCGTTGCTAGTTAGCCAACCAGCAACGGGCATGAAACTGTATGCAGATGGAGAAGGGCAATCACCCTTAATGGGTGATCAGGATGCGCATAGGGGATTAAGGGGGGGAATACAAAAGAACACCACACCACACATTCATCAAACACAGAGTACCAGAGGCAAAGTGTTTCATAGGCTTCTCCATCCAAGGACAAAGGGAGGTTCTCAAAAGATGTTACAAGTTCTGCCTAACATCTTGGGATTTGTATAGTTGGGTGTTATAATGTACAGTAGCTCCCACTTTATGTTAGATCGTCTATATCTTCAGCTATCCCTCCAGTCTCACTGCCACTTGTCCAACTTTTCTCCTGAGAATGTGTTTGCCTATATTACTCAGTTTACCACAGAATTCCAGAGCAAATGCACTTGAGAATTTTAGATGTGGGTTAGATCTAAAACTCAATTCAAAATCAAATCCAGATTCATTCCAGGCCAATCTGCTGTAATTTCGGATTACAGGTCTCCTCATTTTCCACCAACAGGTAAATTCAGCAGCATGCCGATTTGTGTACTTTGTGAAAAGAAAATGTTTATTTGTATTTTTTTTTTACAATTTATTTTGCCTAAAACCAAAGATATGATTCCCTCATTGGAAATCTTCATTTATATGATTTCGGTCATTTTAGTACATTCCTCTGTTTTTAAGTATATCCTTGCAAACAAAGGGACTAAAAACATTTTTTTCAAAAAGTAAACTTAGATTCTCAAGGTACTGAATTCTGTGCCTAGCATCCCATTCCATACTTATTTCCCATATTCCCATGGAAAAAGAACAAGCTACATCCTTTTGCTCAAGTAATTCAAATGTACAGCGTTTTGAAATCAGGCTGTCTCTCCTGGTGCAAAGGAACCTTCACTCACTTGTTCCTCCAGGTTGGATGGCTTTTTCCCCTCCATTAGCTTCAATATGGCCTGCAGGGCTTCCTCGTGAGATTGTTCCTTAAAGCACTTTCTGCTCAGCAATTTAATGGCTTGCAAAAACTCAATATAGTTAATGTGGTTGGCCCCCTTAAACCTGCAGGAGACAGAGGGGGGAATCGATTAACCATACGCTAGTGGATTTTTCATTTCCCCCTAAGCTGTGACGCAGGGGTGAACCACTTATTCTTGCATGCAATTCCCATACCTATCCTTAAAGCTGGCCAAACTTTGAAAAATGGCTGAAGTCAGCCTAAAATGCAAGACAGACTGGGATTTGGGACTTTCAAGAGTGAAAATGGTGACGATTAGCACTCTAAGAGCCTCCTGTTCCTTTTGCTACCTAAAACCCTAAAAACAGAATAAAAAGAAAATGAGAATTTTTGTTCCTTCTGGGAAACTAGGAGCTGAAATACACTATCTGTCCCTTCCAACATGGCCCACCACTGCTGTAAACCAGACGGCTGAAATCATATAAGCCTCTAAGATTAAGGCTTTAATCTCTGGGATAAATACAGTATCCAGGGATCTGTGAATTTGGATGGGAAAAGAGTTTCAACTTTATTTTCACTAGCCTTAACTGAAATTTAACTTTTCAAACAGACAACACAGTAAATTATGGCCTCTAGACTCCAAAAATGTTTAGTTTCAATAAATCTGCCTAAACTCTAAAAAGTATTGTCTTGTATTGAAACATGTAGTACATTATTACAAATATGTCAATTTAAAAAAATACTCAAACTATATTTTGAACATAATTTGTTTCCTTATAACTTCTATGCATTTTATTTTATTCATTTGAATACATCTTTTTGAGAACTATATTTTTCACCAGACCTTTAAAGACGTTTATGACACAATGAAGGAAGGACATCTTCTTAATATGGTTTGTGGGTGCAGAAAACAGTATTTGGGGGCTAAACAGAGCCAACTGTGAACAATTAGTAAGTAATCTTAGTGTTTTCAGTAGCCCCTGCAAGCTTGTTTGCAATGTTCCCGCCATTATCATTCCAAGTTCACTTGACTTCATTGAAGGCAATGAGCACATCAGTGCTGGTCATGACTTTCCCATCCATCACACACATCACATTCCTTCAACATCTTGTAGAAGTTCTTCCTAGACATGGTGTTCCTGTGAGTAGCTGTGTTTCCATACGCAGCAAATCGAAGGAAAGTTTTTTCCAGTTCTGACATTCCTTCTGCAAGAATGAAGGGGACACAGCAAGGACTGTGATGTGGAGGCTATTGTACATCTTGGCACTAACGATCTGTCCCAAAAAGATGTACTCTCTGTGCAGAACGATTTCCAGAGCTTGGGGCAGGAACTTAGCAGAACAGGCTGTAGGCTTACTTTTTCAGAAGTTTTACCAGTATACAAGGAGCAAAATGGAAAAGGCCAGCGTATAGCACAATTCAATATGTGGCTAAAGAAGTGGTGTAAAGGGGAAGGGTTTGGATATATTAGTCACGATGTCTGTAGCTGGTCCAATGAAAAAATGTACAAAAGAGATGGTTTGCATCCATCAAAGAAAGGGACTGAGTTGCTCGGCTATAAATTCACAGATTTTCTGGAGGAATATTTAAACTAAACAGCAAGGACAGTGAGTTAATTGATACAGAACATCCCTGTCCCCGGCAATCTAAAAATTATAGGGCTACCAGTGCATGTAACATAGATGTGTGTGCGGACAAGAATATCAACCTTGCTGAGAGGCAGGGCCAGCTGTCAAGAAGAACGGGTGTGCTGGACAATTCTCCGGAGCGTCTGCACCCGTTCCTGACCGCTTGACAGATCCTTAGGGGTCCCTGGTTCCCTGGAGGGAGACCGGGAACAACAAGGCATCCTGAGGAGCGATCCTTAACGGCGGTTGGGATCAGCGAACTCGGGCGAAGCCTTTGTAAGTTGAGCGGAGGAAGAAGCCGGCTGTAAATGGCAGCCGCGAAGAAATGACAGCTCCAGCTGGCCGAAGCATGGCGGTGGAACAGCTGGACGGAGACGTGACAGCTCCAGTTTAAGGTAACCTGAACAGCGATTTTGACAGCTGAATCAGAAGGGCTCCGGCGTAAGAACGCTCCGGAGGATTCCAAGAGAAATTTGAAGATTTTGGATGCCCATAAGAGGGGAGGAGGGATTTTTCCCTGCTCCTGGAAAAGCGGCAAAAAGAAAGTTTTGGGCTCAACTTGTTTGCCTACATAGCAGAAATATCACGCTGGTTGGACTCAAGGAGAAGAGGAATCTCTTTTTTCCATCTTTGTTTCAAGGAAGGAAAGTTTGACTTTGAAAGGCGAATTGGCTATAAACCAAGAGTGAAAGTGTGGAAGAAAGTAAGAAGGTAGACATTTTGGAATGATTCAG
>NW_015388772.1:129057-132892 GCF_001527695.2 Protobothrops mucrosquamatus
CCTATATGGCCAGGGAAAACAAAATTAAAACACAACGATTAAGACAGTTAGAAGAAGAATTAACCAGAGTTGAGGAAGATTTGCAAAAGGAACCACAAAGAAGTGGGTTGAAACAGCAGATAAATTTAATTAGGCATAAGATGGACATTATTGGCAAGGAAGAGTTAGGGCAGCAGATAAAACGTACTAAACAAAATTTCTTTGAAAATGCCAATAAACCGGGGAGATGGCTGGCCTATAAAATTAAAAAACATAACAATAAACAAAGGATTACTAAACTTTGCAATACAGAAGGTGATATGGTGTATCAGAACGAAGGAAAGAAATCAGTGGCATACGAATTTTATAAGAATTTATACAAAGATGAAAAACGGAGAAACAACATTGATATTTGTTGTGTCCTGAGCCTGCAAAAGCTGCCCGGGACCAGACTGAGTGGCGCCGGCCTTGCACGCATGCGCGAGGCGGGAAAAGACTGCCTGCCATTGGTTGAGATTGCCCGGGGATCTGGGGGTATAAAAGGAGGCCTGCGTGCCTCTGCTCTTGTTGGTTGGTAGTGGTTGGTAGTTGTCACAGAGCGAGAATAAAGACCTGTTCAGTAACATGCATTGCCTCCTTCGCCATTATTCTCCGGACTTAACACTGGCGACGAAGGTGGGATTCAGTCTAGATAGCTAGGGAAGCTTAAAGACTCACCCAAAAGAAGTCCGGAAGAGGGGCGACGGCGTTGAAGTCAGCGTCTATCCTGCCAGTACAGCATCGCTGGAGGGTGAGTGCGGCTGAAGAAAACCCTGTCCCTTCATCATGGCGAAAATTGGTCGTTTATCTGAATTTGATGTCTTTCACCCGGAGAAATGGGAATCTTACATTGCAAGGGTGGAGACTTACTTCCGAGTGAATCAGATAAGGGAAGATGGGGACTTCCGGTGGCAGGCGACCTCGTCGGACGCAACTGTTTGCTGCCTCCCGCCTGTTTCAGCGTAAAAGCCGTTTTGACAGCTAGCATCAGCTGTCAAACGGCTTGATACCCTTCCCCTGGGCATAAGGGGATAGGTGAGCTGCCCGGGGTAGGATATTGCAACATTATATACATGATGATCAAACTGGCTTCATATCTGGAAGGTACATGAAGAACAATATTAGACAAATTGTAAATTTACTGGAATACCTGGATAAGAATAATCAATTGTCATCTGCTTTTATTTTTCTTGATGCGGAGAAGGCCTTTGATAAATTGGAATGGCATTTCTAAACAAAATGTTGGATTATATGAACTTTGGAGACCAATTCAAAACAGCTATAAAGGCGATTTATCAAAAACAGTGTGCTCAAATAATCATTAATGGAGACCTGACAGAACCTATAGATATACAAAAGGGTACTAGACAAGGTTGTCCACTTTCTCCTTTATTATTTGTATTGTCACTGGAAATTTTGTTGTCTAGAATTAGAGAATCTTCAATGATTAAAGGCTTAAGGATTTCTGCTAAAGAATATAAACTTAAAGCTTTTGCGGATGACTTAGTTTTTACATTGTNTATAAAATGTTTTACAGATGGCACATGGACCCTGCAACTATGTCTCGCATTTATGAGAATTATGAATCCAAGTGCTGGAGGTGTGGACAACAAGATGCAACTTTTTTTCATATGTGGTGGACTTGCAGGGTTATTAAGGCCTTTTGGATAAAATTGTGGTGGAACTTACAGCAAATTTTTAAAAGAAGAATTATTTTCTCGCCTCAGTTGTTTCTCCTAGGTATCACACAAAATTTGGATGTAAAAGAAATGAATTTGATGTTGTATTGTTTAACTGCTGCCCGCTTGTTGATAGCTCAAAACTGGAAGAGTAAAATTTTACCTACAATGGAAGACTGGAGACTGAAAGTTTCGAACCTTGCTGAAATGGCAAAGATTTCGGCTTACCTGAAGAATCATTCAAACGAACAATTTTTATTAATATGGAGAAGATGGATTGTTTATATTCAAAAAAAGCATAGAGTGGTGGAATATAATCTAGGTTTTTAGTAAATTTGTTTTTCTTTTTTTTCTTTTTAATATATTTTACCTATACTTGTAGAACAATACATTTTGTGGAGTTAGAGATATTAATATTTGTTTACTTATATCTGAATATTATCCTGGGATTAGGTTTGGGAAGTCCGGGGGGTTGGGGGGAGGGGGGTTTTATAGCTTTATAGCATTGTGTAATATTTGTGTTGTTTTTCATTATGATGAAAATAATAAAAATTTTATAAAAAAAAAAAAAAAAAAAAAGATAAGGGAAGATGGACTAAAGGCTGCCACAATGTTGTGCATTTGTGGGCAAGACGCCTTTGAGATCGCCGAGAATCTAGTCGCCCCGGCCTCGCTAGAAGCTGTTTCATACTCTGATCTAAAGAAACTTCTGAAAGAACACTTCCAGCCCAAGCAATCTGTTATTGCTTGGAGGCACACATTTGAACTGAGAGATCAGCGAGCTGGGGAATCAGCAAAAGAATTTATTGCAGCCTTGAGAAGAGCGGCTAAACCGTGCGAGTTCAAGGATCTAGAAGAAAGGCTGCGCGATCGTTTTGTATGCGGACTGAGGAACAGAGACTTACAGCAGAAGCTGTTTGCTAAGGAAGCTGTCTCTTTCCAAGATGCTCTGCGAGAGGTTATGGCAGAGGAAGCTGCAGGCGGAGCGGTAAAGAATCTGCGGCCCACTCGAAGCGCTCCAGAGACTGCAACCATCCACAAGGAGGACGTGCGGGAGGACTCAGAAGAGGATCCTGAAGATGAAGTGGACAAGCTTTATCAAGCAGTCGGAAGGAGGCCAAAAGATCGTCCGGACAAAGGCCCAGCTGAGCTTCGATGCTTTGGATGCGGAGGTCGCCACAAGCGAGTGGAATGTCGGTTCCGTTCCGCCATCTGCCGAGCGTGCGGCAAGAAAGGCCACATCGCAGCGGTTTGCCTGAGTCGACAGAAGGTACAACCGAAGGAAGAATTGAATCTGAAAGGTACCAGGGTCCCCAGCCAAAACAGGGTAGGTTTCTGTGCAACACGCAGAAATATATTAAGAATAGGCACACACGGGGCTTCCTGTGGCGAGACGCCGCCGAAGGAGGCTTTTTCCTTAGCCTCCAGCCCGGGACTGCGTCAAAGCCGTCAAAACAGCGTGGATCAGCTGTTTTGCAGCTCGGAACTTTCTCCCCGGGCGAAGAGGAGAAAGTGAGTTTGGTTGGGATAGGGGTTGAGTTCCCTAGTCCCCCCAGGAGCGATCCTGGGGGGGTGTAGGTGAGAATTCCCCCGGAGTCCTAACCTCTTCTCCGCAGCTCGGTGTGTCTTCGTTCCTTGGAGCAAAGCCAGACGTCGCCGCCACTGCTGTTACATTGTAGCTGCTTGTGAGTAACTTTTGAAACAGACGGAATCTGACAGGGGACCTTTATTTTAGTTAAAAAGTGACTTTAACTCGAAGACTTTATTGGGATTTTTTACTTGCTACAAGTGAAAGTGACAAGAAAATGGCCGCGGATGCATTCCTTTCTTTTTAACAAAAGGAAAACTTTCACTTTCTTTCCGGTTGTGGATTACTTTAAAGGATTTAAATTTTTTATTTAAAGTCAAGCTTTTTAAGTTTATACTTGCTGTGATTTTTAAAAAATAATTTGGCAGAATGGCTTCAAAACGTACTGTTCCTGCGTTGTCTAAAACAGCTATTTCTTCTCCTGTGGTGCAAACTCAACAACAAAAACCTAGATCTCCCCCACCAACACCTCCTCCCTCCATTACACTCAAAGATTTACAAGAGGCTTTAGCCAAGTCCTCATTGCAGACTTTGAAACAAACAGAAGAAC
>NW_015388772.1:135513-137657 GCF_001527695.2 Protobothrops mucrosquamatus
GAGCCTGTAGACTCCAGCCCGTGGGAAACTCCCATTGTCACGCCTTTGAAGGCAAATGGGGACATTCGTATTTGTGCAGACTACAAGTGCACACTAAACAAGGCCCTACAGCAACATGCTTATCCTGTGCCTGTAGTGAGCCACATTTTGGCTTCTCTTAAAGAGGGTAAGATTTTTGCTAAGCTAGACCTGGCTCAAGTGTATCAACAGTTGCCTGTTGATGATGCTGAGGATAAAATGATTAAAAAGCTATATCATTATTTGTTAGAGCAGGCCTTATATGAAGAACAGGTAAAAGAGACCATGTTAGCATGGAGCAGGGACTTTGATCTTAATCTTGATCTGCATATCTGGCAAGAACTATGGGCACAAAATAGGAAGCTCACTCTGGCTACATCCTACAAAGAAAACCTGTACAAAATGTTTTACAGGTGGCACTACCCGCCCACAAGACTAGCTAAAATGGCCCCCAACATTTCCCCTACATGTTGGAAATGTAATTTGGCAAGAGGGACATATTATCATATGTGGTGGGAGTGCCCGAAAGCCCGTGTTTTTGGGAACAAGGTTAAAAAATGGTTAGAAGAAATATTAACAACAGAGGTAGAACTAAAACCAGAACTCTTCCTACTAGGTATTACCATACAAAAATATGATAAAGGGACACTTTACCTAATGCTACACATTTTCACGGCCGCCAGACTGACCTACGCACAAAATTGGAGAAACAAGGAAATCCCTACTGAAGAAGAGATTCTACATAAAATTTTATTGTGTGCGGACATGGACAGGCTAACTATGGAACTAAAGGACAAGACAGAAACGGATTATTTTGGAATCTGGGACAAATTTTACTGCTGGTACGAGTCAAGAAGAACTGTTCGGGTTTTGAGTTAAAGTTTAAGTCTGTGGTATATGAAATTATATGTTAATATACAGAGAAACAAGCTCGAGATTGTATAATATTGTACTATATAGGGGACTATATATATCTGTAAAGGAAAAAAATCTTCCGCCCAAGCATAACGCCAGCAGTTCTGTGCCACGGAGGCTTGAGACACGGAGGCACGAGACGCGGAGCGGCGCGGCACCATGGGAGGCGGCAGGACAGGGGGGAGGGGTTACCTGCATCCTGCCAGCCGAATTCTGGAAGCCTGCCTGAATGAAGAATTTTAGGGGGTGTTGAAAGCGAGACAGACTGAGGGCTGTATTAAGGCCATAGATGGCTGCGTAAGGAGAGTGGAAGGGAGGCGAATTTGGGGTGGAGCAGAAAACACGGGGGGAAGGCCAGGCCCCACGTGCGCCAGCTACCCTCCCAGCACCCACCATTGCCCCCCGTTCGGTGCGACGGCAGGCAGGCCCAGGCGCTCCTCGGCGGCCCTCCCACCCCTGGCCCTCTTTTACTTACTTTTAGTAGTTGCTCAGCAGGGAGGGGTGGAAATTTCCAGAAAGCTCGCCTTAGCTGCAGACAACTTGCAGCAACGTTTGCCGACTGGGACTTTTGGCGGGCTCAGCAGGGCAGAGACAGCCTGGACAATTCCTATTGGCTTTTGAAAGCCAATAGAATTAGACTCTATTCAAGAGAGTCTATTCTATTGGCGTTTGAAAGCCAATAGAATAAGAGGGAATAGCACAGCTCATGAAAAAGGGAAAAAAAACAAAAAAAATATGCCGGACTGCGTTTCATAAGGATTCTATAAGGAAAAACTCCAGGACTTTGGCGACCCCTGTGAAATGGTTGTTCGACCCTGAGGGATATACTAACACTGGACTTAGAGTTAAAACCTGAACTCTTCTTGCTGGGAATAACGACAGAAAAATATGATAAGGGAACAATCTACCTGCTGCTACATATCTTGACAGCAGCCAGGCTTGCCTTTGCGCAAAAATGGAAGAGTAAGGAAATTCCCACAGAGGAAGAGTTAATACATAAAATATTAGCATATGCAGAAATGGACAGGCTCACAATGATACTAAAAGATAAATGTGGATCAATTTTTTTTGAAACCTGGGATAAATTTTACCGCTGGAGGAATTTGAAAAGGACGGCTGGGATTAAAGACGAATGTTAAGATAGAAATGTATGTTACTTTAGAATAGATAATGTATATAAAATTTAATGTATATGTAGAGATAATGAATTG
>NW_015388772.1:141773-143369 GCF_001527695.2 Protobothrops mucrosquamatus
AACCAGAGCAGAGGCACGCAGGCCTCTATTTATACCCTCTGATCCCCGGGCAAGTTCAACCAATCATGAGGCGGGCTTTTCCCGCCTTGCGCATGCGCACAAGGCCGGCGCCGCTCAGTCTGGTCCCGGGCAGCTTCTGCAAATGCCCGGGACTCTTGCAACGTCCCGAGCCTGCATCTTGCAGGCTCAGGACACAACATTAATACCACTTTACAATGCCTTGGTAAGGCCACACTTGGAATACTGCATCCAGTTTTGGTCACCATGATGTAAAAAAGATGTTGAGACTCTAGAAAGAGTACAGAGAAGAGCAACAAAGATGATTAGGGGACTGGAGGCTAAAGCATATAAGGAAAGGCTGCTGGAATTGGGTATGGCTAGTTTAATGAAGAGAAGGACGAGGGGGGACATGATAGCAGTGTTCCAATATCTCAGGGGCTGCCACAAAGAAGAGGGAGTCAAGCTATTTTCCAAGGCGCCTGAAGGCAGGACAAGAAGCAACAGATGGAAACTATTCAAGGAGAGAAGCAACCTAGAACTAAGGAGAAACTTCCTGACAGAACAATTAACCAGTGGAACAACCTGCCTCCAGAAGCGGTGAATGCTCCAACACTGGAAGTTTTTAAGAAGAGACTGGACAGCCATTTGTCTGAAACGGTATAGGGTTTCCTGCCTGAGCAGGGGGTTGGACTTGATGACCTCCAAGGTCCCTTCCAACTTTATTATTATTATTATTATTATTATTATTATTATTATTATTATTATTATTATTATTATTATTATTATTATTATTATTATTATGTCCTTAGAAGAGGACCTAAAATTGGGTCAAAAGGGGAGGAGGGCAACACCTTTGAAAAGGTAACTGAGGGTTCTTGCTGGAAGGCAGTAATGGGAGTTGAAGACAAACTCTCACCAATGAATAATGGCTATAGCAGCAATTCTCACTTCTTGCTGAAAAAGCCATAATTTTTCTCAATGTACACAATCCTGAGCCTGAAGTCAAGAATACTAATTATGTTCTTAATTGGTAAGAAGTGTTCCACTATCTGAAGACATTTCTCTTATAGCTGGATAGCTTTATAAGGGAAAACGTAAATGATGATTCACAAAACAAAGATTGAGTTTTACACTTATCATGAAAGGTGCACCTTTATTGGCTGCTGGTAATCTTTGACAAAGTGGCAGTTATCCAGCTTCCAATGTATTGCCTAGGAAGGACACAACTAAGCAGTTCATTCTTAAAAGAACATTTTATTACAATTTTAAAAACATATTGCATTTGAAAAGTGTTAGGAATAAAATTTTAGAATAAAAAGTAAATTTAAGTGACACGTACTCTGCAAAATTTCTACATGCAGACAGTAAGATTTCTACACAATATTTCTACATGTACTGTAGACTGCAAGATTTCTACACAATTTCTACATGTACACGTACCTTGGAAGAGTTCTGCACGTAGGCTATAGGATTTCCACACTGAGCTATAGGATTTCATGATAAAGTACATATAAGGGAATAGGTGAAGCAAAATAGTAAGGGGCAGGGATAATGTATTTTGTTTAGGCGGCTCTGATAAGATTGTAACCTCAGAGG